>NC_142103.1:105575657-105835657 GCF_054644295.1 Miniopterus natalensis | reverse complement strand
ATACTTACCTACCTATCCATCACTTATACTGTACCTTGGCTCTATCCTGCACCTAAATTTGTGGCTGTGACTTGTCCTTTCTATGAATGAGAGACTGCCCAGCTCACATTGCTGTTAGAAACACACAACTGCATTTTCCACCCATTATTGTTTTATCCCACTTGTTCACTCACAACCAGATCTTAAGGCAAACAGCTGCCAACTAAAGAAGAGCAAAAAGTGAGTCTGTTGAAAATAGATTTTTAAGGAAAAGAAATGTATTTGCTACTCCATTTTTGTGCATTAACTTATTGTTTCAAGTGAAGAATCACCACATGGTCTTCGTATATGTGAGCTTATTATGTGTGATCTGTGTGTGTTTAATTTCAGGGAAATGGCATCAGGGCTTAAACTGCCACTTCCGAAGTGACCACTGCCACCATCCGTATAAGTATGGTTTTGATTACTTCTATGGCATGCCACAGAGTCTATTTGACAACTGCTGGCCGGATCCTTCTCGTGACACAGAATTAGCCATCGGGAGGAGAGTCTGGATCTGTGTACAGCTGCTCGCCTTGGCTGTGCTCACGCTCACTCTAGGGAAACTGACTCACCTGATCTGCATCCCCTGGTCCGTCATCTTCTTCATGATTCTTTTTGTGCTCCTCCTGAGCTACTTTTGGTTATCCAGTTTTTCGTCTTCACAGTACTGGGATTGCCTCCTCATGCGCGAGGAAGAAATTACCGAGCAGCCCATGAAAGCAGAAAGAGCAGGGTCCATCATGGTGAAGGAGGCCATTTCGTTTTTAGAAAGGTAAAGTGATTTTTTTTTTTAAAATATATATTTTTATTGATTTCAGAGAGAGGAAGGTAGAGGGAGAGAGAGAGAGAGAAACATCAATGATGAGAGTCATTGATCAGCTGCCTCCTGCATGCCCCCTACTGGGGATGGAGCCCACAATCCCAGCATGTTCTGGGACCAGGAATCGAACCACGATCTCCTGGTTCATGGTTCGATGCTCAACCACTGAGCCACGCACGCTGGGTTGACTTATTTATCTGAATGTATATCTTCAGTATATTCATTCAGAATGAGAAATATGTCCGATGGAACTAGACGATAGAAAAAGTTGGCCATCACCTTGTTTCTCTAGGAGGGAAAACTACTGGAGAAAAGAAAAGTACCCTGTAGGTCCATCCATGCGGGCTGTCATAAAGGGTAATATCTCATTTCTTTTTAGGGCCAAGTAATACTCCATTGTATATATGTACCACCTCTTCTTTACTCAAGGACATTGTCTGATCTGATTATTAGCATTGTGTTTACCCCATGGCCCAAGTGGAGACGACGCACATGTAGAGTGTGGGAGAAACAAGCTCATGTTTGCCTTGTAGATGCAGCTCTGTGGCTGGTTTCACGTAGGTCAAGCTCCTTTATCTCCTGGTGCCCTTCCCAAGGGGCCGAGTTCTAGAAAGATTGACCGAAAGAACATTAGCTAACCCTTTAGATATCTCCTACAGGAACATGTAACCTCAATTGTCATCAGCCTGTATACCAGTTTCCTAGGGCTGCCCTAAAAATGTCCCACAAATGGGGTGACTGAAGACAGCAGAAATGTAGTCTCTCTCTCATTCCGGAGCCCAGAAGTCCCCAAACAGGGTGTCTGTGTGGGTGTGACCCTCACCTGAGACGTCTGAGCCAAGGGAACGTGTACTGAGCACAGCAGGATTTTAGACTTAGCTCTGTGGTGATTTTTGAGTGCACTGGGGCCAGGTTCCCTCTGAAGGCTTCAGGGGAGGGTCCTTGGTGCTCCTTGGCCTGTGGCCACATCACTCCAGTTTCCCCCTCTGTCTTCACAAGTCCCTCTTTCCTCTCAGGGTGACTGTGTAGCTCCTAACAGTGCTCTTCCTATAAGAACCCCAATGGATTCTGAGCCCCCTGGACACCATTACACTCTTTTCTTAAGTAATTCTATCTCCAAAGACCCTAGAGTCAAATAAGATCACATTCTGAGTGTCTTTGTGGACAATTTTGGAAGGACACCATTCAACCCTGTGAGCCGTGGCACACTTTTTTTTTTAATGTTCATTTTCACCCATTCTTAGTCATTTAATATCCCATGAGACAGAGCAGAAATTTCCCCAAGGCTGGGTGGAGTTGTGCGCAGCTTCCCTGGTTAGCTGAGTGCCGCTCATTGCTGCAGACAGATTGTCAGGCCTGGGAGGGGGTCCCCCTCATTCCCTGCACCCTCACATGGGAATCGAAGGTGTGTGCAGACTGCCAAGGCGTTTCTTGGGTCTTGGGTCATGAAAGCGCTGACATTTCTTGGTAACCACCCCAGCGACACCATCTCTTGTGCGCCTTGGGCTGTGACTCTAGTCGGAGACGTTGTGGGCCCTGGGAAAGTGCTCCAAGCAGAGCTGAGTTGGATCATAACCCTGTGTGACCTCTGAGAGCAGGATGACCGCCCCGCGTCCTGGCATCTGAGGGGCAGCATCACCCTAAAATTAAGGCAGAGTCCAGATGCTGGGGGATCCTGGAATCCACTCTGCCCAGGGGACCCTCTCCAAGGGGCTGTCTTTGCACACGTCTCCTCTCCTGGGTGTGCACAGGACAGAAAGGAGCTGTGTCTGTCTGTCTAAGAGCAAAGTAGCCCCGTTCGCAGAAGTTGACAACTCAAAACCGATGGGATCCATGTCTCCTCAGGCACCGAGAAGGACCGTTCCTCCTTTTTTACTCCTTCCTGCATGTCCATTTTCCCCTCCCCACGGCCAAGGACTTCATGGGCACCAGCCAGCACGGCTTATACGGAGACAACGTGCAGGAAATGGACTTCTTTGTGGGTAAGTGGCAAGAAGGAACCTGCGCACATCAGCATTGGCCTAGCAACAAATCCGTGTCCACGCTTAATTTACCAGAATCGCCCCTTCCACATGGGGTGCTGAGGGGGGTTCAGGAAACAGGCTCACTCACACCTGCTCCTGGAGTGTAGGATTTGGGGAACCTCAAGTGAGCGAGATTTTTGCAACGGCTCCCTGAGGAATGTGCACCTATTGGGACTAACAGGGATGCCCGGAGCTCGTAACGTCATCAGTGTCACGGGTCCCTCTTTCCTTCTTTCAGGCAAGCTCCTTGCTGCCATTGACAACTTGGGGCTGAGGAATCGCACGCTTGTCCACTTCACCTCAGACCACGGAGGACACCTGGAGCAGCGGGTGGGCCACGTCCAGGCTGGCGGATGGAATGGGATATTCAAAGGTGAGGAGCCAAGGTCATCCCTGGGGTGTCCTTGGGTCTAGGGTCTCTTAGCCTCATTGTCATAAAAATCCGGGGCATGAAGCAGGAGGCCAATGATGCGTGAAACACCCGACGAGATGATTTTATTGGTAAAAAATAAAGTGTAGGACTGAAATCCAAGGATATTGACCTTAACTGGCTAACACCTCCAAGGAACACTAGACATCGGCCTTCCTGGTAATCCTGTGGGATTAAAGAGTATTAACGTCAGCAGGTGATTTAAGCAAGTCGTTCAATGAGTTGAACATCTAATCATTGGTTCATCTACAAGAATGGGCAGAAACGTGGTCTACAGGTTCGGCACAAAGAACAACAACCCAACTCTCCTTGGACATTCAGAAAGCTTGGGTGCTCTTCTCCAGATACATGGCCAAGCTCGTCTCAGGTCTTACAGTGAAATTCACAGACACTGCTTCCGAGTTGTGCCCGAACCTGTGGCCCATGAAGACACGGCCGTCAGCAACCTCTCTGATCTGGTCTAGTGACAGGTGTCCTGAGGTTATAAGAGGATTATCTGTGACGGGTTCAGTACATTTGAACCTATGAACCTGAAGAGATGCTAAAGCTTTGTGTGGATGCGAATGTGTCATTACTCATGCAAATGTGGGTGTTATAGTCTTGCATCCAGGAGGACAGGATTCCTGTGTAAATGAGATAAAGACTTGGCATCACTCTGGCAAAAGGGAGTGAGCCTTTCCAGCTGAGGCCTTGCCCAACCCAACGGGGTGCTGAGGAAGCAATCCGATCATCAGAAAGATTGTATAGTTTTGCTTATGAGAACTTTAAAGTATCTCCATGTCTGAGCACGTTATGACTTCAGTTGCGTTGAGCAATTTAATGTGTCGACATAAGACATGTCCTAACCTGTACAGTGTATTTATAACAGTTCATTTGAACCCAACTGAAGACGTATGTCAGGGAGCAGGATACCAAAGGCAGCTTCTTTTCTGCATTTGAAATTAAGGATGAGCCTAAGGCCGGTGAGAGAAAGCAAGGTGGGGATCGGATCACAGGATAGTTAACAAGATTACATGCTGTCTTGAGGGGTCATATCCCCTTTGAGGGGTATTAATTCTGAGATTTCAGAGGTGTGTTAACCTTGAGGTTCAAGCACAATGGGCAGAGTTCTCTTAAGCCCTTTCACTAAAGAAGTTATAGGCCCGGGAGTGACCACCCCCCTGACCCGCCCAGTTGGAATCTATGATCAGATAACCCCCTGAGGACACTTTCCATAGAATCTCCTTTCTTATAATCCACCAGTGAAAGAATAAAAATCCATGAACACTGCAGGATGGCCATTCCTCTTAGTTGGCTCAAGGAAATTGTGGTGTGTGCTGGTCATCCTGGTGTCCATTTATCACTTCCTGCTTCCTTTTAGATAAATTCCCTGGTTTGCACAAGAAATTAGCATCGACCTTTACTATTCCACTCAATTTTCAGCATGCTGGATTCAGCATGGAAGAAAACAGGCCCAAATTTTCACCTTTGTGGCATTTGTATTCTTGTGGAAAGTGCCACACCAGAAAAAACACACACACATAAATTATTTCATATGCTACAGGGGATTAGATGTTACAGACAAGTAGACCAGAGAAAGATAAATGAAGATAAATAAAGTCTTCATGGAGAAAGTACCGTTGAGCAGAAACCTACGAGCAGCCCAAGAAAACTCTGTTCCGTGGACGTGTACTGCTGACACCATCAGGTGCCTGCACATGGGCCTTGAGCAGAAACGGACTGACTGATGTTAATTTACATTTTTGACCACACTTATCACTGTGACGATTTTCACGGGAACCTTATTGCTTTACCCTGTAGGAGGAAAAGGCATGGCCGGCTGGGAAGGTGGGATCCGTGTGCCTGGACTTTTCCGATGGACCGGGAGATTGCCAGCCGGAAATGTCATCAATGAACCTACAAGCTCGATGGACATCCTTCCGACTGTCACAGCTCTGATGGGAGGAATTGTCCCCCAGGACAGGTGACGTCCTATAACCTGTTCACAGGGCTTGTTTTTATCTTTGTCTTGGGAAGATTCAGGTCACAGGGGGTAAACTCTATTCTCACGGGGACACTTTCTCTCCGGTACCCAGGTGATGTTCACCTTGGTCTATGGCTTTGCCTCTTGAGCGTGACTCATACACGAGGCCTCAATGGTGCCGGCCTGTGGCCCATCTGGGACACTTTGTATTTTTATTTGGGAGGAAGATGGAGACAGGAAGGTTTGGTGATGAAAATATGGCCAAACTCACTCATCCGCGTAGGAGATAAAATCATTCCCTGATATCTGGTGTTCAAGGTCCAGAAGGTTGGGATGAAGTCAGACGTTCGATGGATATTTTGAACTCTATCGAGATTATTTTAAATTTCATTAGGCTGCATTGTTCCATTATAAGTGTGGACTGGAATCCCATTGTGTGTTGATTTGTGTTTCCCAAGTGACTAACGATCCTATGGACCCCGGTGCATACTCATTTCCTGTCCATATCTCCTTTTTGTGAAGAATCTGTTCAAATCTCTAGTCCATTTTTAAATTGGGTATTTTGTTGTTTTTGATTTGTAAGAGCTCTTTACATATTCTGGATACAGCTTCTTCGTGAGATATGAGTTCTGCTAACGTTTTCTTCCAGTTCGTGGCTTGTCTTTTCATTGTCTCCCATTGTAATTTGAAAAGCAGAAGATTTTAATGTTGATAATGGACAATGTACTACTTTTCTTTGATAGACAGTGATTTTTAATCTATACCATAAAAGCATTTTTCTAGTCCAAGGTCACAAAGAGTCCCTCCTACATTTTTTTCTGTAGAGGTCTTATAGTTTCAGGTTTTACATTGAGCTTTATGGTTGACATTGAGTTAAATATTTCAGTCGTGTGAGGTATAGGTTGAGATTTATTCTACTTGCATTTAGATATATAATGTCTCTAGTGCCATTTATTGAGAGACTCTTCTTCCTCTGCTGAATTACTTTGTGCATTTGTTGAAAATCAATGGACTAGATATGGCTTGATCTGGACTCTCTCCTGTTCCATTGATCCATATATTTATCGATTTTTATGTCAATACGACTCTGTCTTGATGATTCTAGCATTATACTAAATTTTGGAATCACGTAGTATGAATGAGAAAGCTATTTTCTTTTTTCAAAAATAATTTAGATTATTCTAAGTTTCTTGTCCCCCTCCCCCAAATTATTAGAATAAGCTTCTCAATTTATGCAAAAGATTCTTCTGGGTTTTCTTTTATTCAGATCGTATTAAACGTATACGTCAACTTGTAAAGAATGGACAGCTTAACAATTTTGAGCCTTCAAATCTTAGAGCTTGGTTAATCTGTCCATTTATTTATATTTTCAGATATTCTGTGCTTTTCAGCGTAGAAACATTTAACCTGAAAGAAAAAAAAAGGTATCCTTAGATGTTTTCCATTTTTTGATGCTGTAATAAATGGCACTTAAAAAAGTAATATTCCACTGTTCATTGCTAAAATATACAGATAAATTGATTTTTTTTTTTAGTGGTTGGTCTTAAATTGATGACCTTGATAAATTTACCTGTTATTTCCAGTAGCTTTTGGAAGGATTCTCAAGAAAGGCAATGATTCCATCTGAGAACAAAGACAGTTTCATTTCTTTTATGATCACTTTTTAGGATTATCTGGGACTTAGTATTCTATTTTCTCCTATGAGGTAGGTTTTTTGATTACCGTTTTCTAATATACGGTATAAGTTACATTTTCTGACATAAGATTAAAACTATGCCATTTTTTAGAGGTTCTTTAAAATCGCTTCGTCAGGGTAGTAATACAATTGCAAGTGAAAATCTGAGCTGGTGAGACCTTCTGTGGCCACGGCCACAGAGCTCATGAGATGGCCTATGGATTGACCCATCCCTCCCTTGTGCTATTTCACTGGAAAAGCTGTTTTCGGTTCCTGTTTTTCTCTCCTTGGGAGCCTGCATGATGTTCCTACACCCTCAGCACAGTGTCCTCTGGGCCCCAGGGATGCCACGAAATGCACCGAGCATCCTTCTAACAGCCCGATGACCGGATTCCCTTGCCTGACCTTCTTTGTGTGTGTCCACAGGGTGATTGATGGCCGAAACCTCATGCCCTTGCTTCAGGGTGAGGTCCAGCAATCGGAGCATGAGTTTCTGTTTCACTACTGTACTAAGTTCCTCCACGCCGCACGTTGGCACCCGAAGGACAGTAAGTACACCTGCCCCTGCACCCTCCAGGTGCCAAGAGCAGGGTCCCTTTAGTCAATTCTCCATACTTTCTTCCAATTTATCCCCGAGCCCAGTCCTTTTAGTCTCGGGTTACCACTGAAAATACCTTCTCCAGAATGTTTCTAAGAATTTCTCTCCTTTAGAAAGACGGAGAGATAACTTTAAGAAATATCCATTTTGAGAAACACTTTGTTAGTTTATTTTGTTCATTAGATTCCACATATGAGTGAGATCAAGTGATACTTGTCTTTCTCTGACGGGCTTATTTCACTTAGCACAATACTCTCCAGGTCCCTCCGTGTTCTCTCAAAGGATAAGAGATCCACCTTTTTCACAGCTGCATAGTATTCCATGATTTAGACATACCACAGCTGTTTTATCCACTCATCTACTGGTGGGCACTTGGGCTGCTTCCCAGTGTTGACTAAGTGGAGACAGGCTCATAGATACAGAGAACAAATCGACAGCTGTCAGAGGGAAGGGGGTATGGGCTGGGTAGGAATGGTGAGGGGACTCAGCAAAGAAAAAATTAGAAAGAAAGACTCACGGGCACCGAGAGTAGCATGGTGATTGCTTGGGGGACGTGTGGTAGGGGAGGTAGGAGAGGGTAAAGGGGAGATTAATGGCGATGGAAGGAGACTTGACTTGGGGGGTGAACACACAATATAATATACAGATGATGCATTATGGAATTGTACCCCTGAAACCTATATAATTTTATTAACCAATGTCACCCCTATACATTTAATTGAAAAGAAAAGAAATATCAATTTTGAAACATGTAACGTTACACTAAGGGGTGGTGATGTTCTGATGTTCTGATGATTGATTGATATTTAAGTTAATAAGTGAGCCAAGAGAAAAACCAGGAAATGCTCGAGAAGACAGAAGAAGACACCACTGGGCAAATGGGCTGGATGTCCCTCACGTCTCGTTTCCTCTCTAGGTGAGGCCGTGTGGAAGGTTCATTACGTGACACCCATCTTCCAGCCTCCAGGAGCTCAGGCGTGCTATGAGGAAACTTATTGTAAATGCACAGGGGACATGGTCACCTATCATGACCCTCCCCTGCTGTTCGACCTGTCCCGGGACCCCGGCGAGTCGACCCCACTGACCAACGACACGGAGCCCCTCTATGACTTAGTCATCAACACGGTGGCCGACGCCCTCAGGGAACACAGGAAAACCATCACCCCCGTTGAGCCTCTGCTTCGGGAAGAACTGAACCATCAGTTTGTGTCGTTGATGTCCTGTTGTGGGGTGTTCCCCTTCTGTATGTGTGACAAAGAGGGCGAGGAATCCAAATGAGAAGCAGCTACTGATTGAGAGCAGGTGGCCAAAGACCACCGATGCTGGGACTTTCAAGTATGCAAGGAATGGATTTGAACACCAATAAACTTCTCTACCATTCCAGGTTACTTAATGTCTATTGGTTGTAATGCCCTTCACGGTGTCTGAGAAGGTGAGAGTTCCTTCTTTTTTACTGCCCAGGAGTAATCCATTGTGTCAATAGGGCAACATGGAAATACACATAGCCATTGGTGTCTGAGGCTCTCCAACTGTTGATAGAACAATGTCCACATCAAGGAGACACCTGAGAGCAGCGAGAAGTGGAAATAAAAATCCCAGAAGGGACGCCTTTATTGATCTTCCCCATAGGATATACCAAAACTTGGTTGGAGATTATTTCTGCCTTACCTCACCTTCATGATTTAGATAGAAAGTCTCGTATGAGTTTGCTAAGACTGAGTTAAAAAAAATCAGCACCAACGTGGTGTCTTAAAAACAATAGAGATTTATTCTTTCAGCGTTCCAGAGGCCAGAAGTTCAAAATCAAGCTCTCAGCAGGACCACAGGCTCTCTGAAGGCCTAGATAGAATTCTTCATTGGGCATCTCCCAGCTCCTGGTGGTGGCTGGTAACACTTGATGTTCCTTGGCTTGTAGATGCATCACTTTCATCTCAGCCTGCGTCTTCTCACGGGCTTCTTTCATTTCTACGTGCCTTCATCCAACATCCCCTCTCTTTTTAAGGACACTTGTCACTGGATCTGATCCCATCCTAGTCCAGGAAAACCTCATCTTAACTCAATGACATCTGCAGAGACCCTATTTCCAAACAAGATCCATTCATAAGTCCCGAGGTTTAGGACCTTCTTTGGAGGGGATGCAATTCAACCAACTAGGTCCCTCTGTAATAGATAAAGTGTATGGACCCTTCTCCAACCCTGTCTTGCCTTGAAGAGACCCAAATCCCCATGAATCTTAACTCGATCACATCTGCAGAGACCTTATTTCCAAATAAGGCTCCATTTGCAGGTACCAGGGTTTAGGACACCAAGCTATCTTTCTAGGGGAGGCGCAACTCAACCAACTGGCTCCCTCTGTAACAGACAATGTGCCTGGACCCTTGGCCAAGCCAAACCAAAATCCCCACACACAGCCACCCCATGACGTCTCTTGAAGGTATTGCTTTAGGAGAAACAGAATTATGTGTTTGATCTCTTTTCGACAATATCCTTTCATGGTCTTGACTAAGGAGTCCTCTGAAAAGTTAACATCAAGCAAATAATTGTGTTAATATTGGGTATTAAATTATTTTATTTTTTTACCCCTAAGAGATGCTGGGTAACCATGTTGGACTTTATTTGCACACAGAAAGATAACTTGCAGATGCTGAGTCATTCTAAGGTTTCCAACACATCCGACTTCAATCCCATGGGCTACGCAGAGGTTCCTTGTGAACTGAAGATGTCCTGGAACCAAATTTTAGAATGTTAGCCAGAGAAGGATCTTCCGAGATTGTTTCATCCAATGCCCTTATTTCACTGATGAAGAAAAGAGAGCTACGAAGGGGCTCAGTCAAGGCCACATCCTAAATGACTAACCACCAGGTGTGAACCCCAGGTCATTGGCACCTAATACCTCTCACTCCTTTCTGCTTCCTGAAGTCACACGTGGCAGGTGCTGAATGCTGGAAGGAAAAGCATTTTTGTTTTCTGTGCCGTGGTATCCACAGAGGTGAAAAAAATAATAATAATGGTCCACAGGGTTTGACAGTGTGAATTCAATAACAGTAGGACATCTGCTAGCCAGGGTTCATTGGTTGGGCATCGTCTCATGCACCCAATGGTTGCGGGTTCGATTCCCCATCACAGCACATACTCAGGTTGCAGGCTGGATGCCCAGTAGGGGGCGTGCATGAAGCAGCCGAACTGTGCTTCCCTCTCACATCAATGTTTCTCTCTCTCTCCTTCTCACTTACTCTCTCTTTAAAAATGAAGCCCCTAAGGTTTTCTATGCTCCAATTTTTCCACGTGCAAGATGCCAGTGTACGATCATATATACGTCCCAAGGTCCTTGTGAAAATTCAAGGAGATAATGCCTGTGAAAGACTTAACCCGCAGCTCCCGCCAGAGCAGTAGGTAATAATTTGCTTCTCTGTTAGCTCTTTTGAAAAATACCTTAAAATTAACATTAAGGTACAGGCATTCCTTGGAGACTCTGCGTAGTCAGGTCCAGGACACTGCAAGGAAGCGAATGTCATTGTAAAAGGAGTAGCAAAAATGGTTTGGTTTCCCAGTGCATATAAAAATTTTGTTTTCACTATATGGTGGTCTATAAAGAGTAAAAACAATGTACATATCTTAATTACAGGATAATTTATTGGTAAAAATTACTAACCATCATCCAAGTCTTCAGTGAGTTGCAATCTTTTTGCTAAAGTTTTATATTAAAAAAAATTTTATATTAAAAAAAGCCCAACAGCCCTGGCTGGTGTGGCTCAGTAGGTTGGGTCCCATCCCTTGTACTTAAAGGTCACTGGTTCGATTCCCGGTCAGGGCACATGCCCAGGTGGCAGGCTCAATCCCCAGTGGGGGGTGAGCATGAGACACCCCATCAATGTTTCATTCTCACATTGATGTCCCTGTCTCCCTGTCTCCCTCTCCCTTACTCTCTCTTTAAAAAGATCAATGAAGTATCTTTTAGAAAAAGATTTTTTAAAAATGCAATATCTGTAAAGCACAACAAAGCAATGCGTAATAGAGAAGATATGCCAATATGTCAGCTAGTAAAACAATATAGAACTTTGCCATTTGTCCAAGCACCCCACTGGTGAATTAACTATTGACCCAAGTAAAGTTATAAGTTATAAAATTCTGTCTACATATATAGTAGCAACATTATTATTTTTTTAAAATATGTTTTTATTGATTTCAGAAGGTGGAAGGGAGAGGGAGAGAGAGATAGAAACATCAATGATGAGAGTCATTGATCAGCTGCCTCCTGCACGCCCCTCTCTGAGGATTGAGCCTGCAACCCGGGCATGTGCCCTGACCGGGAATCGAACCCTGACCTCCTGGTTCATAGGTCAACGCTCAATGACTGAGTCACACTGGCTGGGCTAAAATTATTTTCTAAGTTGATATTAAAGAAGGTTATGCATATGGGGGGCACATGGGATATATGAGAAATATCTCTGCATTTCGCTCAACAGAGCTGTGAACCTAAAATTACTCTAAAAAAATAAGTCTTTATATGAAAACATTCTTTCTGTTGTTCCATCCGTAACACCTAATAATCTAAGCTTTATTTAACACTAGATGTTTAAAATCATTAGATTAATGTAACCACTAGGGGTCACACTAATATAGCTCCCCCCGCACAGTAGACCCACAATCCCTAATAAAAACAACTTTTTAAATGTATACATTTCTTTAATTTCTCAGAGGGCACCTTACATTGATTCGCTTAATGAATCTTTACAGGAAATAGCAAAGGATCAGCTGTTACCAGTTTGATTCAAGTCTTGGATAAATTAGGGGGGAAAGTTAAAAATTGTTAAAATCTCACAACCTCCTGCCAGCCCACTCACAAGACACCTTTTGATGCCTCAGAAGGAGCCAAAGAAAAGTAATTTCCGAGAGAGCAGAAAACCACGTTCACGCCTACGTCCATGGAAAAAGGAGCTGGGTGGAAAAAGCTAAGAGAATGAATAGAGAGTCATTTTCAAGGTTTTGTTTTCTTAAAAAGAAAGCATGTTATTTCAGAGATAAAGGAAAGTAAGGTGCATTTATTATTATTATTATTATTTGTAAATGAAAAAATTCTAAGGTTTAGAGAGAACCAGCTGAGATTGGCAGCAAAAGAACAGCATAACGTATAAAATTGCCATCTTAGTAGAAAATATGGGGGCTAAAGAAAAATTAATGCTTTTTATTTTACCTCCTAAACTTTTCTAGATTGGGGGGCAGAAATTCAAATTAGCAGAGACAGCCCTGGCCAGTGTCACCCGGTGGTTAGAGCGTCTTCCCGAGCACTGGAGGGTCTCTGGTTCAATTCCTGGTCAAAGGCACATACCTGGGTTTTGGGTCTGGGCATATAAGACACATTTGGACAAAGAAAGAAAAGGGGGTGGGGTGAGGACAGGGTCTTAAGTTTCAGAAGTGAGAATGGGCCTATTTGTACAAGTGCTGGTTGTTCTTAAAACTAAACAAAACCTCTTGGGTATTGCAGGTTTCTGGGTTTGCAAATGCTTGGTATGCACCTGGCTTCAGTTCATGGGTTGTAGCTGCTTTAAAAAAATAAAAAGTAAACATACAAGTGGAGCCCTGGTTGGTGGGCTCAGTGGTTAGAGCATCAGCCCATATACCAAAGTGTTAAGGGTTCAATTCCAATAAAGGGCATGTGCTTGGGTTGCAGGCTCGATCCCTGGCCTGGGTTGGGACGTGTGCAGGAGGCAACCAATCAATGTATCTCTCACATCATTGTTTGTCTCTCTCTCCCTCTCTCCCTCCCTCTGTCCCTTCTACTCTCTAAAAGTCAATGGAAAAAATATTCTCCGGTGAGGCTTAATAACAACGACAAAATCCATGAGGAAATTCCACTCCCCGCGATAAAAATTCTTCCACTTCAAATACTATAAGCTTTGGAAGCGGTGCGAAGGACCCAGACTCTAAACTCTTGACTGTCATCATCTGTGGTGGAGTTAGAATATTCACAGAAGTCATTAAAATGCTGGCAAAAAAACCTGAACAGATGGATGTTCCATCGTCCACGGGGTGTCAATGACCTTTACTGAAAGAATTCGAAAGTCATTTTAAAAATTGATGATGAAACTATTTGGATCACACACACACACACACACACAAAGAAAGAAAAACCTATGGCAAGTTTTATTCAGGCCAAACACATGTTAAGTTAATCATGGCCTCTGGTTAATGCGTATCCCAGCTCTGGTGACACTGTGGAGGAAATCAAGACTCACTTGTTATTTTTGTGGAGTTATGTGGAAATGTTTTTGTGTGTTTTTTTTTTTGTTTTGTTTTGTTTTAAGTCCAGATGGAACCAGAGCCCAGCTGGCTTTGGTGCCGAAGGGCTCGGATCGCTTCCTGAAATGAGGGGAATGTCAACTCTTTGCAAAGGCACATTCTGTTGGAAATGCAGCAGCTACTGGGTTTCACATCAGTGTGTCCAAGCAGTAGGTAGGGAAAGTGATGAAACCTTACAGGTGATAGATGATAGATGATAGATAGATAGATAGATAGATAGATAGATAGATAGATAGATAGATAGATATAGATAGATAGATAGATGATAGATAGATGATAGATATAGATAGATGATAGATAGATGATAGATGATACATAGATAGATAGAGAGATAGATAGAGATAGATAGATGATAGATAGATAAATGATAGATATATACATACATACATACATACATACATAGATGGGTAGGTAGACAGATACATACATGCATAGATACATAGATGATAGATGATAGATGATGATAGATGATAGATGATAGATAGATGATGGATAGATAGATACATACATACAAACATAGATGGGTAGGTAGACAGATACATACATACATAGATACACAGATGATAGATGATGATAGATAGATGATAGATGACAGATAGATAGATGACAGATAGATAGATGATAGATAGATAGATGATAGATAGATAAACAGTTGATAGATATACAAAGACAGATACAGTGGATAGATGGATAAATAAATGGATGAACGGATGGATGGGTGATAGAAAAGTAGGTAGATACAAAGATACATTCATAGACTAGATACTTGGACACATAGATAGATAACTGGTGACCGATAATTGATAACAGACGATCGATGAATGATGACTAGATGATGATGACAGATCATAGAGAGATGATGATGATAGATAGACCCGTAAGTGTCCATGGCCAGGCGCAGCAGGGAAGGTCTTCACTCTTCTATTGTTTGTCGAATCACATTTCCTTCCAAATCCGTTCCATTTCCCGGGATGGGGGAGCCCCGCTGGGTCCAGGCAGCGGCCTCATGGTCAAGTTCTCCATCAGGCAGCTTCCGGGGCTGTTGTCAGAATCTGCGTGGAGGTTGAGAGCTGCCTGTGGGGGACGTTCTGACACGTGGTCGCCCAACACAGTGCAGAGGAGAAAGGGATCGCTGGCCGCCTTACTGTGCGGAGTTGTCACCTCCACACCCACCGAGATGGGAGAGGAGGCGTCTAATGAAACTGCATTTTGAGGAATCTCCGCAAAGACTGGAATTCCCTTCGTAAGTATCTTTTTCAATGCGAACCATCTGCTTGAATAGAAAATAGAGAGGGGAGGGGGGCCGGAAAAAAAGACAACGATGACCTCAGTTTGCTGCAAAACAGACGCTTCTTTGGTTTCTCACCAAGAGGCGGAACCCTCATTAATTTTTAAAATGCTGACCTCCTTTGAATTAGCTCTGTCCTGTAGATAGAAACCATGTGTCAGGCCCCTATGTATGTGTGTGTGTGTGTTTAAGCGTTTACAGGGTATTTTGGAGGCTTTCTGTGCGTCTCCGAGGCCTTAATACCTCTTTGTGTGGTCGAGTTTCAGGTTACATTCCTCGGGACTCACAGGACAAAGGCCTGCCTTGTGAGCCCTGGAGGGGCCCCGGGCGAGTCTGTCGGGATAAAAGTGCAGAAATACAAGTAGCGGAGGTGAGAGACGAGAGGAGAAGTGTATACCCGGATTATAAATTCATCTAGAGGGTGGGCAAGAGGCTCTGGTGGCCGGAGATCAGACCCAGAAAATGTGGGGGTGGGGGGTGGGGAGGGAAGGAAATAGAAATGAGCACATGTGAGACTATAATGGAAACATTGACAATGATGGTGTCAGGGCTGCAGCTGAATTTAAGTGTGAAATCTGTAATCAAGAATGTACTGGTCCCCCCGGGAAAAAAATATATATTGGTTCAAAATATAATTAGGTTTGAAGAGTGTGAGCTGTTTTCAAGAGAATTTGTACGCTATTGATTCATCACATGCTTTTCTGAGACTAAAAAAAATAGTAATAATAAAAATAGAGATTTCAGAGTAGAGCATTGAAACAAACAAACAAAAAAAATATATATATATAGATTTCAGAATAGAGTAGGGATAGAGCCCTAGGAGCAGATCCATTTCCTCGCTGGCCGGGGTCCTTGGCGTCCATCCTGCTTCCATAGGAGCAAACCTTCCTAAGGAATTGGGGGGCCAGAAAAAGGCCTGGATGGCTGTGTGCGTATCCATTAGGGATCCGTCTTCTTTCTGGACCTTTCGTGGATTTTTGGGGGGAAAACAGCGTTTATAGGATCTGCGAGCAAGAAACACGAAATAGGGCCCTCACGCAGAAAATTGCCTCGGGAGCCACAGACGTGTTCTTGTGCCAGGAGCGGAGACGGCGTCTTCACTGGCAGTTTCACGTCCCTCGGTGTCTCGTGCAGAGCCTTTGACTCGGAGGGAATGGACCATAAATGCTCGTTAAATGACAAAAATGAGCCAGTGTGGCCACCCCGGTGCATGCCCTTGACCAGGAATTGGACCGACGACCCTTCGGTGACCAGGCCAAGGCTCTAACGACTGAGCCACACCAGCCAGGGTGAAAATTCAACTACTTCTTCTCAGCTCCAGGTAAACCCCCAACACAGGGAAGAGCCCCGGCAAACTGCGACCATCCAACATTTTTTTCAGGATGACACACTCCAGCGCAGAATGAGGTAATGCTTGGATTTCCCAGAATTGTTTTACTTCAATCACAGGGGCGAATTCTCCGACGAAGAGATTGATTAACCCTTTGCGGTCGTATTAAATTCGGACATGGGTGTCGTACTGGTCAGAATGAATTTCCATTGAAAGGGCGGTGATACATCACATGCAAGATTAGGAAGGATAAACAAGATTTATGAACGGATACATGAATGGAGTTAAGATCCGTACGGTTCCTGGCTGTGGTGGCTGAGAGCAGACATACGACCAGAATGGTAAAAAAGCTTTGGTGGCTGAGAGTAGACACACGACCGCAAAAGGTTAAAGGTGCTCCAGGGTCCAAACCCAAGCCCCAAACCCTCGGCGCTATAAACATTCACTGATTATTAACCCCGGGGGCGAACGTCGGGCCTGGGGAGTGAATGAGGGAGGTGAGGGACTTCACAGAAAATGTAACGGGGATTCGGGGAAAGCGCCATGTTCCAGAAAAGGTTGTGAAATCTTCTCCTCGTGTGGCGGAGAAATGCTGTCGTCATTTAACTGTTTAAAATTCTCAAGGGTAATACCTTCAGAGAGATCGGAAAGGATGCTGTGAGAGCTGGACGATCCCTTTGGCAGCGGTGACCGATCGACGTAACTAGGTAATGACCAAACGCCATCTCCTTTGACACGTTCATCTCAGCGTCTCTGTACCAGGTGGGGCAAAAATAGGTTCACAGTTGTTCATATGGAACATAATGTAGTAATTAATAAATAATACAAGAATAAACTGTGCACATACAAGCGGAAACCAACTTTTGCCTCACCCTGTGTATCTGTGTTTATCAATCAATCATCTGTCTATCTATCTATCATCTATCTATCTATCTATCTATCTATCTATCTATCTATCTATCTATCATCTATCTATATCTATCTATATCTATCTATCTATCATCTATCTATCTATATCTATCTATCTATCTATCTATATCTATCTATCATCTATCTATCTATATCTATCTATCATCTATCTATATCTATCTATCTATCATCTATCTATATCTATCTATCTATCATCTATCTATCTATCTATCTATCTATCTATCTATCATCTATCTATCTATATCTATCTATATCTATCTATCTATCATCTATCTATCTATCTATCTATCTATCTATCTATCTATCATCTATCTATCTATATCTATCTATATCTATCTATCTATCATCTATCTATCTATCTATCTATCTATCTATCTATCTATCTATCTAATCTATCTATCATCTATCTATCTATCTATATCTATCTATCTATCATCTATCTATATCTATCTATCTATCATCTATCTATCTATATCTATCTATCTATCATCTATCTATCTATCTATCTATCTATCTATCTATCTATCTATCTATCATCTATCTATCATCTATCTATCTATCTATCATCTATCTATCTATCTATCATCTATCATCTATCTATCAGCTTTCATCTATCTATCTATCATCTATCTATCATCTATCTATCATCTATCTATCTATCTATCTATCTATCATCTATCTATCTATCCATCATCTATCATCTATCTATCATCTATCTATCATCTATCTATCTATCATCTATCTATCTATCTATCTATCTATCTATCTATCTATCTATCTATCTATCTATCATCATCTATCTATCATCTATCATCTATCTATCTATCTATCTATCTATCATCTATCTATCTATCTATCATCTACCATCTATCTATCAGCTTTCATCTATCTATCTATCATCTATCTATCATCTATCTATCATCTATCTATCTATCTATCTATCTATCTATCATCTATCTATCTATCTATCATCTATCATCTATCAGCTTTCATCTATCTATCTATCATCTATCTATCATCTATCTATCTATCATCTATCTATCTATCTATCATCATCTATCTATCTATCTATCTATCTATCTATCTATCTATCTATCTATCTATCTATCTATCTATCTATCTATCATCTATCTCTATCTATCTATCTATCTATCTATCATCTATCTATCTATCTATCTATCTATCTATCTATCTATCTATCTATCATCTATCTATCTATCTATCTATCTATCTATCTATCTATCTATCTATCTATCTATCTATTATCTATCTATCTATCATCATCTATCATCTATCTATCTATCTATCTATCTATCTATCTATCTATCTATCTATCTATCTATCTATCTATCATCTATCTATCTATCTATCTATCTATCATCTATCATCATCTATCTATCTATCATCTATCTATCATCTATATCTATTTAATCTATCATCTATCTATCATCATCACCTACCTTTCTCTGTATCTCTCTGTGTATCTAAACCCAGCTAACACAGGAACGCTGAGCCTGAGCATGTTACTCTGTGGACACCTTACCCCTCCAGGAAGAGTGACCGTGGGGAAGACGCACAGGCCTGGGGTGCCCTTGGATGCAATGTAAACTTTGAGGGGCCCCAGGAAGGCTTGTCGGCTCTCTACCTTTTGACAAAACAATGCGTTATGACTATAACAAAAGATGACCCCACGTTAATCAACGTACTGACCGCTTTCCAAAGACTCTTCCCCTTAACGTTAGGCAGCCTGGCCAGCCGGAGTGGCTCAGTGGTTGAGCATCGGCCTAGAAACCAGGAAGTCAAGGGTTCGATTCCTGGTCAGGGCACATGACCCCCAGTGGGGGGCGTGCAGGAGGCAGCCGATCCATGACTCTTATCATTGATGTTTCTCTCTCTCCCTCTCCCTTCCTCTCCATGAAATCAATAAAAAAAAAATCTGACAGAAAGTAGCCAGAGGGAAAGGGGGTGCTAAGGTTACATGAAAAAAGGGGCCAAGGGAGAAAACTGAGGACCGAAAGGGAGTTTTCTTGGGGCGACGGGCACACGATGCAGTGTGCAGATGGTGTTTTGTTGACTTGTACACGTGAAACCTGCATGGTTTGGGGAACCGATGCCACCCCAATAAATTAAAAAAAAAAAGTCTTCATTCCCGAGCATTTCTCAGGAAGACTCCAGGCCCGTTTACCTCGACGTCTCCTGCATCCCATAGTTTCTGAGTCACCTGGCAAAGAATTTCCCTGACGTGTGTGTGTTTCTCTCTCCCTCAACCGCCTGCCAATCGCCCGTTCTCACCTCCGAAATCTAACGCCCTTTTCTTGTTTGTCCAAAAGTGCCTGATAGCCCCGTGTTGCCTGACCGTCTCGGGCCTTTTCGTGCTTATGTGAATTCCCCGGGCCCGTGGATTAAAAGCTTTCCATTTCCACCGTTCATCTGTTTCTGTTTATTTGATGATAGGCCTGACCAGGAGAACTCCGAGGCTGGGAAGGAATGTATTCATTTTTTTTTTTTTTTAGCCCGAACTCTACAACCCCCGGAGGCCTGAGTCATGATTATTCATCTGGTTTTGCAAATGAAAAGACCGAGACTTAGAACAGAGGGCGAAGGGCTGCAGCCAGACTAACGGATTTTCTCTGTGACCCTAAGAAACGTTCAAACCTATAGAGAGTTTTTGTGGGTGTATTTGAGCCAAACTGTGGACATTGCCGGAAGCAGGCTCTCAACGGACTGAGATGATGCTCCCGAGATGGGCAGTTTTGCCCCTTGTTTTATGCAAAGAGGAGACGTCAGGGGGTCCCCTGAAATCCACGGGGGACAGATGAGGGAGGCCGGAGGAAGCAAAGCGGGGAAACCTCCGGGGTTGGGTAGAAAATAAAATGATAGACACACGTCTTTTACTCAGGTGGGTGCAGGACGGTTAACAGCCAACAATTAACTCAATGACTATGAGGGGACCTGTGGTCTCTGCAGAGCTGAGCCTGTGCCCTGAGGGGTCCGGGAAAAGGGAAATTACTCTGACATCCCAACCACATGTGATCATAGATGCAAAAAGACCACAGACAGGCTCAGTTCTAGTAAAGATGGACCTTTGTCAGAGGACATACCAGCCTAGGACCTGACGACCCTCCATAAACTGCTTTTTAGTTGGAAAGTTTTCATTTCAGACCATCCCGGGGGGCTCCTTTAGGCCTCTGAGTTTGCAGGGCCTCCTGCAGGCCTCCCCGGGGCCCGTCAGGTGAGCCTGGGGCCCCTTTTGCGTCCACAGTCCCCACACTGTGCATCAGTCCCCGGCCCGGTTTGCTGCTCCTTTCGTCACAATCCCGGTTTATATTTTGCATCTCTCTCTCTTTTTTTTTTTCCTTCAAAGACTAGTTTCCTTTTTTGTTGTGCAAACAAAGCATGCAAAAAATATATATATTTCCGTTGCTTTGCTTTGATGACTTGGACGTAAGATGCAAAAGCGAGGGCGGCCTTTCGTCGCCGGGAGAAAGCTCGTTGGGGAGGATTTGTGTGTCAAGACCATTGAATCCAGTTGCCCAAAAGCAATGTTCCTAATTCACGCAGATGAGCAGCTAAGGATTCTGTGGATGGACCATGAAAGGGTTAAGTCCTGGGGCAGGATTCCTTCGGTGGCTGCCCTTGGTTCTGCTTGCTGACCTCCTGGGGACATCACAGGCCTTCCCGGTGGGGAGCTGGGTCCGAGACATATAGACTCGACCACCCAGGAACCCCGACCGCCTGCAGGGAAAGGGGAAGGACGGCTGCTGTGTACACAGGAGGGCAAACGAGACGTAAAAACCCGTTTCTGGGCAGAGAATCTATACTCACTGGAGGCCCGGAATGAAAGAAACTCGGCATCTTCACGTCCGAGGTCAGCTAAGTGTTCTAGGAAAAATACAACTCTGCACGTCGGCGGCAATCCTTCTATTATTATTATTATTATTATTTACTTTTTTGAAATTTTAAGAATAGGCTTCATTTATGTTTGTGAAATTTCACCCAAGAATATTTTTTCTATTGGCTTTTGAAGAGAGAGTGGAAAGGAGGGAGGGAGAGAGAGAGAAACATCGATGTGAGAGAGACACAGCTATTGCCTCCCACAGGCTCTCGTACCAGGGCCCGGAGACCGGGAATCGAACCCGAGACCCTTCAATGCTCTGGCCGATGCTCTAACCACTGAGCCACACTGGACTGGACTTTAATGTGGAGCAGAAACTACAGGCAGTGGCTGGATCCCCAGTCGGGGTCCTGCAGGAGGCAGCCGATCCAGGACTCTCATCATTGATATTTCTCTCTCCCTTCCTCTCTCCGAAACCACTAAAAATATATTTTAAATAAAACCCACAGATGTGTACACACCTGGACAGCTGGTAGCTCAATGGATGTTTCTTTCTTTTCAGCCAGACTAAGATTTGAACAAGGGACATTCGTCCTAAAATGCTACTGGAACTTTGAAAACGCAGCTGAAGTACAAACATAGCCTTATAGTTATTCAAAGTGTGTATATATATATATATATATATATATATATATATATGCACACATATATATTTATATTTATATAATATATAATATAATTATATATTTCTATATAAATATATATTTTTATATAAATATATATTATTTTATATAAATATATATTATTTTTATATAAATATATATTATTTTATATAAATATATATTATTTTTATATAAATACATAAATATATATTATTTTATATAAATATATAAATATATTTTATATAAATATATATTTTACATAATATATTTTTATATAAATATATAAATATATTATTTTATATAAATATATAAATTTAATATTATATGTATAGAAAAATATATATTTCTATATAAATATACATAAATATAATATAATATTATATAATATTATATTAATATAAATATATTTCTATATAAATATATAAATATTATATTTATAAATATACATATTTATATATAAATATAAATAAATATAATATTATATTTATATATCAATATATATATACTTCTGGACAATCTATGTCTCCCCCCAAAAATGTATACACACTTTAACAGCTGATGACTCACTTAATTTTGGCCCCTGTTCAGATTTATCTGATTGGAAGTAATAGGTGGAGCCAGATTAAGCTTTGAACCAAGAAAATTTACCCACTAGACTTCAAGGAGACACATAAAAGATAAAGTTTATGGTAAAAAACCGGCAACCGCTGACGCATCGAGGGCGCCCACATGTCCAACGAAATGATCCTGGATGTTGGCGATTCCGTTGCTTCGTGGTATCAGCAGGGCCTGGACCAGAACGGTCGTCTGTTTGAAAACAGGCCTTGAGCCCCCAAAATGATTCATTTCTGTAGATTCTTTTAAATTTTGAGAATGAACCGTGTGTTTCTAAAGACGGACGTTATCATCATTGAAAGTGTGCGCACACATTTTTGGGGGAACACCCTAGAGTTTGTGTGTTTGGAGTTGCTGGGCCCTATGGGATGCATAATTCAGGAAAAAAAACACCCATAAACCTGTATTTTTTTTTCTGATGCTGTTTTAACTGATTACACTGCAGAGCTAACAATAACCCTTCTCCTAAAATTATTGACGTGCGGGTTACTCACGCCAGAGCCTGAGGTTTTCCATGGTCCTTTGCCCAGCTATTTATTTTACGATGTTTGGAAGTCCCGCCACGGCTACCCAGACCCTGCAGAAATGAACGGCTGTGTTCCAATAAAACTTTATAGACACTGAAATTTGAGTTTCATACCCTTTTTCACACATCACAAAATAGCTTTTGCTTTTATCCCACCCACCCACCCCCCTGCCCTCCAACCCCTTACACATAGGAGGCTATGGAAAGCCAGGAGGCAGAGGGAGCTTGTGTGGGTGCAGCTCAGGGATTTCTGATGGATGGAGCGTTGAATTTGTGAATTTAAGGGGAGTTTCCAAAGCAGGCATACGTAACACCAGCATCTTTAATTTTTTAATTTTATTTATTTTATTTTTGGTAAGACGGATATGTTTCTGGAGCTGTCTCCCCTACATCGTCGCCGCGGTTGGAATTTATGTTACGATATTAAGTTTCTTCTCCATTATGTGCTGACGTCACCCCGCGGAACCATTTCAAAGGGATTTCTTGGGACGGGCTTCTCTCTCTGGTCTCATTTTTTTAACTCCGTGGGCAGCGTCTCAAAGCTGAGACACCGCACGTCTGCTCTGAGCCAACCTTGGCTTCTAAGGCCTGTTCCATTCCCCAGGCACCAAGCACCAGCTCTCTCATTAAAACAAAAGGCACCGATTATTTTATGATAACAATCGTCCCCCTTTTCAAGGCCAAGGACTGTGAAAGTTGACAAAATAGAAAGCAAATGCCCGGCTGGGGTGGCTCAGGGGTGGAACGCTGACCTATTAACCAGGAGGGCAGGATTCGATTCCAGGTCAGGGCACATGCCTGGGTTGTGGGCTCGATCCCCAGTAGGGGCCATGCAGGAGGCAGCCGATCAATGACTCTCATCATTGATGTTTCTCTCTCTCTCTCTAAATAGTTTAAGGAAAATCTGTAGAAGTTTGGGAATCGTGATGCTCTTTCTCAGAAACTAATGCGGCCTCTAATGCATGACCATCTATCACATGGGGGTAGAGCTTTAATATAAAGTGGGCATGATAGGAATGGAGATGGTTGACCCCGAAAGACTCTTGATGGGATAATATTTTTCTACATTTTACGATACAAGGAAAGGTCAAACGGGATATCCTCAAAGAATTGGAGGCAGGAAACAATTTTTGGGAGCTTCTATCCAACCATTACCTTTCAGCGAGCACCTTCCTTCATTCGAACCGTGGAAGCCGTTGGCTAGAGGTTTCTTTTCCGTTTACATACCCAGGGGGAAAAAAAAAAAAGACAGCATATATCTTGTCTTATCACTGCAAGCTCCTCTGACTGTTCTTGCTTTTTGTTTGAATGTTCTTTGTGCTGTCTAATCCCCACCGAAGGATACATTGATTGATTTTTAGGGAGAGAGAGAGAAAAGATCGATTGGCTTCTCCAATATGCACCCCAACCGAGGATCAAACCTGCAACCTACGTGTGGGCCCTGGGCAGGAATTGAACCCACAACCTTGGGGTATCGGGATGATGCTCCGACCAATCTATCGACCCAGACAGGGCAGGTTGTTTTTCATGTTTCTCCTGAAGGTGCTTATTTTGACAGCATCAAGCATTAAAAAATAAAATAAAATAATAAAATAAAATAATAATAAAATAAATAAAATAAAATAAAATAATAAAAAATAAAATAAAATAAAAAATAATAAATAAAATAAAATAAAATAAATAAAATAAAATGATGGCCCATTTGGTTGTGAAACAGATGCCTGAGGACTCTCCCTGTGGCCACCCCTGCTCACCTGGGCACCCTCTTGTCCACCTGGGAGGCTGACCGGTGCGTCTTCCCAATAAGCAGCTTTCCCTGGACTCTGCCGTCGTTGCCCAGTCGAGTCTCTGCCTTGCAATCGTGAGTTGAGTATAAACTGTGTTTTCCGTGTTCACTCGGGGTCTCAACCTTCCCAGCAAAACAGCCTCAGAACCAAAGACGAACCATTAGACGTTTGTAAAAAATTCCCTGAGAATCACTCCTGGGTGTCATTAGGCACGAAAACTACGGAAGGAGCTCAGGGGGAGGTATTGCATTTCGGTAAATATGGGCTTTTAGTTGATTTGAACACAGCCCGTGGGAGGGGTTTAACGTGTGGGATGCTTTAGAAAACCTGGTGCGTGTAATTCAACAGGATTGTTTAGAAGGTATCAGATGGAGCTTGGGGAGAAAGGATTGGTTTTCCCTGTAGTTTATTAAATAGCAAAACCAATCTATTAAATAGCAAAACAAATCTCTAAATATATGTTCTCAGAGAGAGTTCTGTTTGGCAGAGAGATTTCCGTGGCAGTTGCTACTTTTCAACCAATAAGTCTGGTGGGCCGAAAAAATTGTCCGTCAAGTGAATTCACAGAGGAGAAATCTGTTTTTTTAAAAAAAATTGTCTTTATTGACATCAGAGAGATGAAGGAAGAGGGAGAGAGAAAAACATCAATGAGGAGAGTCATCGATCGGCTATCTCCTGCTCGCCCCCTACTGGGGATTGAGGGCAGGTGCCCTGACCGGGAATCGAACCGGCGACCTCCTGGTTCACGGGCTGACGCTCCACTGCTGAGCCACGCCAGCCGGGTGCTGTGTTGTCTTTAAGATTCTTTTGGGGGGGAATTCATTTTTCAAATTCAGGGTTATTTTTGGCAGGTCTTTACAGTAACCAAGAAATTGTCAGTTCTATAAAGAAAGTAGAACTTGCTTTTTTTATTGGTTGATTTTTAGAGAGACAAGAAGGGAGAGAGGGAGAGTGAGATTAACCAAGAGAGAGGCCATCTCGTTTCTGTGTGGTTGGAGCTACAGAGTGAGATTCTCTTAATAATTTTTTAGGACTCGTGGAATTTAAAACTTCTGCCAGAAACCTTGAGGTGGGCGTGTGTGTACAACTCGAGTTTGGTTTCCGTATCTTCCTGGCAACTTGTCTTCTCTGCTGACTCCCATGCACACATCTGTTTGTATTTACATCCGGGTGAAGAAACATTGGGAGGCTCCGATTTATCTTTTGTGGAGGGATTGTGTCCGGCCCCAACACCCCACAAGCTGTTGTTGATCAAATTTACTTCCACATAAGCTTGAATTCCAAGCTGGCCCTGACTTTCGAGACAAGTCATAAAATGCTACAACCCTTTCCCAAGATTTGATACGAGTTGTTTTCAACAGCTGGGACATTTAAGAACCAATAGCTTTTGACCCAGGGATATATCCTGAGAAATCTGAAATACCAGCCAGAGAGAATATATGCACCCCAGGGTGATTTGCAGTAGCTAAGATCTGGAAACAGCCCAAGTGCCCATCAGTAGGCGAGTGGATAAAAAAGCTGTGGTACATCTACACTGTGGAATACTATGCAGCTGTGAAAAATCAGGGTCTGTTACACTTTGGGACAGCAGGGAGTGACCTGGAGAGTATTGTGCTGACTGAAATAAGCTCATCAGAGAAAGAGAAGTGTCCCATGGTCTCACTCATATGTGGAATCTAAAGAACAAAATAAACTGATGAACAAAATAGATCCAGAGACCTGGAAGCATGGAACAGACTGACAGATCTCAGAGGGAAGGTGGGGAAGAAGGGGTGGGGAGAGATTAACCAAAGAACTTAAATGCATCTCTGCATAACCCTTGGACACAGACAATAGTGTGGGGAAGGCCTGGGGGAAGCAAGTGTGGGGCGGGAGAGTCAATGGGGGAAAAAAGGGACATCTGTAATACTTTCTACAATTAAGATAAATTTTAAAAAAGACACTTAATTTTATTTATTTTATTATTTTATTTAATTTTTATTTATTTTATATTTATATTTTATTTTATTTTATTTTTTAATTTTAATTTTAAATTATTTATTTTATTTTATTATTTATTTTATTTTATATTTTCTTTTTATTATTTTATTTTTATATTTTATATTTTTTATTTTATTTTAATTATTTTATCTTATATTTTATTATTTTATTTTTGAATTTAATTTAATTTTATATTTAATTTTAATATTAATTTAATTTTATTATTTTTTTATATTTTATTTTATTGAAAGCACAGCCTTTGGAAGCTTCCGGGTTTCGCCCTGTCTTCTCCGTCTTGCTTGGTGACATTGGATATGGTTACAAGGTATGGCTGAGGCTCCCGCTGTCCAAGAAAAACAACACGTGGAAATCTGGAAAGAGTTTGCAGATGCAGGATCTGGGCGGGTGAGCTTGTGGGCAGAGCATCGAGGCCTGGTGACTGCCACCCTCGGGCGAGTCACGGGCATTGAAACCGCAGTCTCAGGTTTCTAGGAATAGATTCCTTTCAGGAATACCTGTGCCCACACTTGCGGGGACTGAAGGAATGACAGGTTGGCAAAACATACCATTCTCCAGCGCGCCAGGCTGAGCAATGTGCCCACATCAATTTCCATACCTTCCTTTTCATGCACCTAAGGCAAATATTTTTTTCTGAAGTGAGTGGTGACTGACAAGCTGTGTTATGAACGAATTAAAATATTTCGAGAGAGCCAGCGTGGACTTGGCGTGATTTCTATGCTCTGCAAACACAGTTTGTTTTATCTGAGACACGGAGCCCATGAGGCTGGAGCAAATCTCCCCCTGGAGAAACCAGCTGGGTGAAGCCATTCAGATGAGCCCCAGCTCCTGAATCAAAATGATCTTGGAAGTTTGGAACTGGTCAGGATTCAACCACGTCCATTAATTCAAAAATATTTTTACAGCATTAAAAATAAGGGTCTGTCCTGTACTGGTGTGGCTCAGTGGTTGAGCGTCAACCCATGAACCAGGAGGTCGCTGGTTCGATTCCAGGTCAGGACAGGAGATCCCCAGTAGGGGGCGAGCAGGAGGCAATGGATCAACGGCTCCCTTTCATCATTATTGTTTCTGTTTCTCTCTAAAAATCAATAAAACACAGACATTTCCAACTGAGCGTGTGTCTCTTCTGCTTTTACTGGCTGCTGACTTTTCTGGGCAACAAAGGCCTCTTGTGAGATTCTGGAGCTGTAACAGGACATGATGTGTGAAAAGGTGCCCTTGGGGGCGTTCATAAATGATGAATTTATTACCATTCTGTAATCCTTGCAATATCGAATACAGCAATCAAGCACCCTGGCTGCTCAAGAATAGATTTGTGAGGTTTTTTTGTTGTTCTTGTTTTTTTCTTAATTCCTTCACCTCTTGACTTGGGGTGGTGAACACACAATAGCATTGCAGCCCTGAAATCTGTATAATTTTATTAACCGACATCACTGCCATTAATTCAATAAAATTTAAAAAATAATAATAAATGTTTAAAAAATAATAATTAAAAAAATAAAATAAAATAATAAATGTTTAAAAGTCCCCCCCCAAAAAACAACCCAAAACAAACAAACGAACAAAAACAATAAATTTGTGCACCGACGTTGACTTAGCCCTTTGATAACATTATTAATTTCAGAGAAAGCGAGGGAGAGGGAGAGAGAGGGAAACATCAATGATGAGAGTCATTGATCGGCTGCCTCCTCATCGCCCCCTACTGGGGATCTTGTGTCCTGACTGGGAATCAAATCAGCAACCTCCCGATTCACAGGCCGACGCTCAACCCCTGAGCCACACCGGCCAGGCTAGAATCTTACTTTTAAAAAAATTTTTAAAAATATATCTTTATTGATTTCAGAGAGAGGAAAGGAGAGGGAGAGAGAGAGAGAAACATCAATGGTGAGAGAGTCATTGATCGAGCCCACAACCCGGGCCTGTGCCCTGACCGGGAATCGAACCCCGATCGCCTGGATCCTAGGTTGACGGTCAACCCCTGAGCCACACCGGCCAGGCTAGAATCTTACTTTTTAAAGCAGTCACTTTGCAAGGCGTGTGACTGTCGAATCACTACGTTGGACCCTCGAAGCGAATCTAATATTGTGCGTCTATTACAGGCAAAAATAAATGTAAAACATGCCTGGAAAGCGAACTTTGGTTGGGAATGGATTTTGTCAGCCACAAGTACAATGGCCCTTTATTAACATTTAAAGAAATGAAGAGAAGGGGTAGAGCATACGATCCAAAAACACACACACACACAAAACACACACAACACGATAGCATGGTTTGAAAGAAAACCCAAGTGCAACTGATGTATTTCATTTTCTGAGGTTTTGCCCGACTTCCTAAACGTTTCAATCTTTGTCAGTTAAGTCACAGCGGTTGCCAAGTTATGGCCTGTGGGTGGAATCAGTCACTGCCTGTTGGTTGTTTTTTTTTCTTCCCCCGTTTTAAATTTATTTTTAAATGTATCTTTTAATTTATTTTTAAGTACAAAAATAAATGTATTTCATTTATTTTTAAATGTATTTTTAAATGTAATACTCCGGTTGAGAGTATTACAGAGGTTCCCCTTTCCCCCCATTGATCCCCTTCACCAAGCTCCGGCCCCCTTCCTAGGCCTTCCTGCAGTATTGTCTGTGTCCTTGGGTTACGCACAGATGGATATATATTCTTTAATTAATCTCTTCCCGCCCTCCCACCTTCCCTCTGCAATCCCTCAGTCTGTTCCACGCTTCCATGTCTCTGGATCTATTTCATTCATCAGTTTATTTTATTTTTTTGTATGGCCCACGAGCTCAGAATGGTTTCTCACATTTTAAAATGCCTTGAATGTCTCCAAGGAAGGAAAATGTTCAGTGACGCACCGTTTTCGGGGCACACGGCCAGGCTAAATTCATCGATGTATCCTGAGCGGCTGCTTTCTCGCTATCAAGGCAGAGATGCAAATAATTTTCAACAGACCAAAGGGCCCGCGGAGCTGAAAAGAGTTGCTCGTTGGCTCTGAGAGTTCGCTCATTCCTGGTTTACAAAGTGAGTTAAGCGACCCCTGGGAATTTTTTTTGTTTGTTTTTTTTGTTTTTGTTTTGTTAATATTCACCCAAAGATATTTTTTTCCATTGATTTTTTTTTTTTAGAGTGGAAGGAAGGGAGAGAAACATTGAATGTTTGCCTCCCAGAAGCACCTCTACCAGGGCCCAGGGATCGAACCCGCAACCCAGGTGATTGCATTAAATTCCTAGACACAGGCTACCATATGGTGGTACCTCGGTTTTCGAACGTGGTCCGAGTTCTGAAACGTTCGGAAACCGAGGCTCGGTTCCCCGTAGAAAGCAATGCAAAACGGACGCACCCGCCCCAGGCTTTTAAAATCAACCCCTAAAACAGCGATTTCACGTGAATTTTCAGTATCGAATGTTACCGCGGATCCATTAAATGATACCCAGTGAAAGCAATAAACACCACACCCTGTAGTGTAAAAGCAATAATAAATAAACACAGCGTAAAAACAGTGCTGCACTGTAGATGATAAAAATGAAAATGTCATTTTTTCTTACCGGCAATGATGATAGTCATGGTTTGGCCGGGGGGGGGGAGGGGCCCTTCAATAATCACAACAGGTGACTTGCTCAGGTGTCTGAGGTCCTCTTACAGAATCACTACAGGTGACCCCTCTCTTGCCGTTTCCTTCCCTTTAATTTTTTTCCACCACCGACCCCTGGTTCAGACGCACTGGATTTTTCCTCACTAAAGATTTTGCCAACTGATATTTGCTTTTTTCCCTATTTTAAAAATTTGTCTAAAGGGAGACAGAGCGTCATCCTCGACAGGACCAGCGGCGTGACGTACAGCGGCCTTGATATTTTTTTCAACAAAAATTTGCCCTTCCGCCCGTTTTGCACACGTGGCTCTGATCAGTGCGATAGAAACGCTCTCTCTTCCCTCCTGCTCCTCTGAGGACAGTTCCTCAGTGGCCACCCGTGGCTGCTCCGTCAGAACGAACGTCTGGAAGGTCTTCTGCGGTGCATTCAGGCCCGTGGTCCCCACCGACCCCTCCACGCCATTGCCACTCACTTCCAAGCCCGTGGACTGTCCCAGAGACACAGAATCCTCAGCAACAGGAGCATCCTCATCAACACCCTCAAATGCACGTCCAGGGACAGCTTCTGGCCACAGTTTCTTCCACGCTGACGTCACTGTTCTGGGAGACACCCCCCTGCTTGCTCTGTCTATGAGATGGAAGCAATGTGGGATATCGAAGATTCTTCCAGAATCATTTCTGAGGGTTACCCCTATGTTCGAGATCACGTCGAAGCACCTTCGGGACAGAGCTTTGGAGTAAAGCTTCTTAACATTAGATACGGCCTGCTGGTCCACGGGCTGGATGAGCGGACTCGTGTTGGGGGGCAAACACTTTACATCAATAAAAATAAACTCTTTTATCAACTGGTCCTCCCAGCCTGGAGGGTGAGCTGGAGCATTTTCCATAACAAGCGGGCACTTCATTGGAAGATTTTTGTCTTGGACGCACTTGGCCCGAACACTTCATGAACCCACTCAATAAAAAAAATCGCCCGGTTACCCCAGCTTTGCTGTGTGCTCTCCACATCCCATGCAATTGGCTTTTTATGACATTGTTTTTCTTAAATACCCTGGGTACTCAGACTGGTGGACCAGCAAAGGCTTCAAAACGTAAAATCCCCACGTGCATTCCCACAAGATAAGAGGGTCAGCCTGCCTTTCGTGGGCTTGTGTCCTGGGTAATGATTTCTCCTCTGTTACGCAGGGTTTCTTTGGCATTTTCTTCCAAAAGAGGCCTGGCTCATCACAGCTGAAAACTTGTTGGGGAAGGAAACTCTCTGCCTCTGCATAATCTTTAAATTCCCAAATTGTTCGGCGGCGTCTTTGTTGGCCGTTTCACCATGTCTCGCCATACTCAGTACGCCACTTGTTTTCAAGTTTTCAAGCCACCCTCTGCTTGCCTTGAAAATATCGCTCTCAGTGCTTGTTCCAAGGGTGTCTTATTTGTTGAGGTCAGCATGCAAATCTGAGGTCAGCATGCAAATTTGAGGAGGTCAGCATGCAAATTTGAGGAGGTCAGCATGCAGATTTGAGGTCAGCGTGCAGATTTGAGGTCAGCATGCAAATCTGAGGTCAGCATGCAACTTTGAGGCGGTCAGCATGCCAACGAAACAGCTTTTTCACAAATCACGCTCTCAGGAATGCCGTCTCCGGCCAACTGTTTCTCATTTATCCGGAAGAAAAGCAATTTTTCCGCTTCTTCAGCTGTCTGTGTTGTTTGTCTTGTAAGTGTTTTCAGACGTCTTGCAACCATTGGCTCCTTTCAAGGCTTCTTTATTTTTTTTAAGATGGTGCAACTTGCAGACTTGGCCATCCCGAACTGTGCTGCCAGGCCCCATGCACGGACACCACTTTCAGGTTTGGAAATAATTTCCTTTACCACCTCGATCGCTGTTCTGTTCATGATTCTCTTGAGTTGGAGCATTTATCCAGCAGAGGCTTCAAAACTTAAAATCGCCGCTTGCATTTCCACAAAATAAAAGGCTGATGGGCGGAGGGCTCCTGAGATGACATGAGCACAGATTGACTGCACACAGTCACCAAATAAGCCCAAATTTCACCTGGGTGTTGCTCAGGTGCTCAGGACTCAACAGCCGACAGCTGGGTCTCCAGGATATTGCCCTCAGCGGAAGCCACGTGGCACGTTTGACTTCCGAGGTGGGTTTGAAAACCAAAGCATTTCCTCCTGGGTTTACGGCGTTCATAAACCCAAAATGTGCGTCAACAGAGACGTTCGAAAACCGAGGTACCACCGTGTGGTGATTACCAGAGAGAAAGGGGGGCTCAGGGGATGTAGGAGAAGTAAAGGGAGTGATGGAAGGAGACTTGAGCTGGGGTGGTGAACACACAATACAAATACAGATGACAAATTATAGAATCGTGCACCTGAAACCTATATAATTTTATCAACCAGTGTCACCCCAATAAGTTCAATTTAAAAAAAAAAAGGAAACACGTTGATTTAGGTTTTTTGCTTTTGTTTTTGGGGAAAAAATATCTTTTTGGAGGCTGAATGGCTACTTTAGAGTACGGATGGTCCCTGACGGGCGATAGTCGGACTTGACAATTGTTTGACTTGACGATGGTACAAAGGGGATGTTCATCCGGCCAACACTGCTGTTCAATTTTATTTTATTCTGATCGTATCCTGGGATAGGGGCGTGCGGTCCCACATTCTCTCATGCTTCTCGACAGATTCACTCAACAATAGCTCTCCTTCAGGCCCCTCGCTTTGAGGGTCAACAGCCAGACAGTTGAGCCAACTGCATTGCCAACATTTTCGGATATTGTGTTTTGTGCCGTCGAATCCCATCACGCCCACAAGATGCCCATCTGTGTCTCCTGCTTCTGGTGAGAAGCGGGGAAACGTAATGGCTCTGGAGAGGAACCTCAGGGAAATGGCCCGAATGCGGGGTAAATGGAAGTGTTTTGAGCACGTTGAAGGTGAGCTGGGCTATGCTATGATGTTTGGTAGATTAGGGGCATTAAATGCATATTCGGCGTATGATACGGTCCACGGGCAATGGGCTTACTGAGATGTAACCCCATCATATGTCGAGAAGAATCTGCAGACCGGTTATCTAAATAAAGGGAATCTTTTACTCTCCTAATCAACAACTTAGATGCACACAGTGCTGGCTTCTACAGTTTGCTCTGAGTAGGCACAGGGCCAATGAGGAAAATGACAGTGGATGCTTGTTTTCCAGCTCTGAGAGCCAGGTTTAAGAGTTGGAAGTTAGCCTGGCCCAGGGTGGCTCAGTGGTTGAGCGTCGGCCTAGGATCCAGGCGATCGGGGTTCGATTCCCGGTCAGGGCACATGCCCGGGTTGTGGGCTCGATCGATGACTCTCTCATCATTGATGTTTCTATCTCTCTCTCCCTCTCCTTTCCTTTCTCTGAAATCAATAAAGATATATTTAAAAAAAATAGTTGGAAGTTAGACAGGCATTGAGCACCGAGAATGTCCCCCAAAAAGTTAAAGGGGGGGGCGCTACAACCCATGGACATTTAATAGTCTGCACTGGTAGAGGCAATGTATTGGCTTTCGTTTTAGTTTATTTTGCGGCATCCTTTCATAGTTTCAATCTTTTTAAAAATTTATCTTTATTGTTGGAAGTATTACAGAGGACCCCCCTTTTCCACCCCATTGGACCCCTCCACCGCCGCCCCCAGGCCTTCACTGAACTATTGTATGTGTCCACGGGTTATGCACAAATGCATATAAGTTATTTGGTTAACCTCTTGGCTCACTGCCCCCCCTTTCCCGCTGAGATTCATCAGTCAGTTGCATGTTTCAATATCAGTGTTTACTCATTTCAGATCCATTCCTTGCGTATTTGAAAGAGCCAAGGTTGGTGGCTTTCGGCCACCGGCTCTGCGTCAGTTGCCACTTCTCATTTTCAGTCTCTGCCTTCTTTGTCACACATACAGAAGGGGAACACCCCGCAACAGGGCATCAGCGACACAAACCGCTGATTCAGGTCGGCCCCAAGCTGCAGCTGAACGGGGGTGATGGTTTTCCTGTGTTCCCTGAGGGCGTCGGCCACCGTGCTGATGACTAAGTCATAGAGGGGCTCCGTGTCGTTGGTCAGCGGGGTCGACTCGCCGGGGTCCCGGGACAGGTCGAAGAGCAGGGGAGGGTCGTGGTAGGTGACCATGTCCCCTGTGCATTGGCACAAGCCTTCCTCATAGCACGCCTGAGCTCCTGGAGGCTGGAATGTGGGTGTCACGTAATGAACCTTCCACACGGCCTCACCTAGAGAGGAAACGAGACGTGAAGGACATCCAGCCCCGTGTGCCCACTTGACGTCTTCTTCTGTCTTCTCGAGCGTTTCCTGGTCTTTCTCTTTGCCCCACAAGTTAACTTAAATATCAATCGATCTTCAGAACATCGAGACCATCAGAATCCCTGAGTGTAACGTTACACATCTCAAAACTGATATTTCTTTTCAATTAAATGTATAGGGGTGACATTGGTTAATAAAATTATATAGGTTTCAGGGGTACAATTCCATAATGCATCATCTGTATATTATATTGTGTGTTCACCCCCCAAGTCAAGTCTCCTTCCATCACCATTAATCTCCCCTTTACCCTCTCCTACCTCCCCTACCACACGTCCCCCAAGCAATCGCCATGCTACTCTCGGTGCCTGTGAGTCTTTCTTTCTAATTTTTTCTTGGCTGAGTCCCCTCACCATTCCTACCCAGCCCACACTCCCTTCCCTCTGAGAGCTGTCGATTTGTTCTCTGTATCTATGAGCCTGTCTCCACTTAGTCAACACTGGGAAGCAGCCCAAGTGCCCACCAGTAGATGAGCGGAAAAAAAAGCTGTGGTACGTCTACACCGTGGACTACTATGCAGCTGTGAAAAAGGTGGATCTCTTATCCTTTGAGAGAACATGAAGGGACCGGGAGAGTATTGTGCTAAGTGAAATAAGCCCGTCAGAGAAAGACAAGTATCACTTGATCTCACTCATATGTGGAATCTAATGAACAAAATAAACTAACAAAGTGTTTCTCAAAATGGATATTTCTTAAAGTTATCTCTCCATCTTTCTAAAGGAGAGAAATTCTTAGAAATGCTCTGGAGAAGGTATTTTCAGTGGTAACCCGAGACTAAAAGGACTGGGCTCGGGGATAAATTGGAAGAAAGTATGGAGAATTGACTAAAGGGACCCTGCTCTTGGCACCTGGAGGGTGCAGGGGCAGGTGTACTTACTGTCCTTCGGGTGCCAACGTGCGGCGTGGAGGAACTTAGTACAGTAGTGAAACAGAAACTCATGCTCTGATTGCTGGACCTCACCCTGAAGCAAGGGCATGAGGTTTCGGCCATCAATCACCCTGTGGACACACACAAAGAAGGTCAGGCAAGGGAATCCGGTCATCGGGCTGTTAGAAGGATGCTCGGTGCATTTCGTGGCATCCCTGGGGCCCAGAGGACACTGTGCTGAGGGTGTAGGAACATCATGCAGGCTCCCAAGGAGAGAAAAACAGGAACCGAAAACAGCTTTTCCAGTGAAATAGCACAAGGGAGGGATGGGTCAATCCATAGGCCATCTCATGAGCGCTGTGGCCGTGGCCACAGAAGGTCTCAACAGCTCAATCAGATTTCCATTTGCAATTGTATTACTACCCTGACAAAGGGATTTTAAAGAACCTCTAAAAAATGGTATTATTTTAATCTTACGTCAGAAAACATATCACATACCTTATAAGAAAAAGAAATAATCATAAAACCTACCTCATAGGAGAAAATAGACTAAGTCCCAGATAATCCTAAAAAAATGATCATAAAAGAAATAAAATTGTCTTTATTCTCGGATGAAATCATTACTTTTATTGATAATCCTTCCAAAAAACTATTGGAACTAATAGGTAAATTTTTTCAAGGTCATGAATTCAGGACTAACTGTAAAAAAACATCTATTTTACCTCTATATTTTAGCAATGAACAACTGGGTATTACTCTTTTAAAAACACCATTTATTACAGCATCAAAAATTAGAAAACATCCAGGGGTACCTTGTTTTTTAATGTTAAGCGTTTGTACGCTGAAAGGCACAAAGCACCTGAGAGAAATAAGTGGACAGATAAATCAATTCACAGATTTGAAGGCTCAAAAATTCTTAAAGTGTTTGTTTTCTACAAATTGATGTATAGATTTAATGCAATCTGAATAAAAAACTCCAGAAGCATCATTTGTATAAATCAAGAAATCTTTTCTTATAATTTTTTGGGGAAACAAGAAACTTAGAATAGCTTAAGTGATTTTGAAAAAAAGAAAAAACAGCTTTCCCACTCACACCATATGATTCCAAAATTTATTATAATGTTAACCTAATCAAGACAATGTGGCATTGACATAAGAATAGGTAAATGGATCAATGGAACAGGAGAGAGTCCAGGAATAGGCCCAGGCATATCTTGTCCGTTGATTTTCAACAAATGCACAAAGTAATTCAGCAGAGGAAGAACAGTCTTTCAATAAACGGCACTAGAAACACTAGAAATATTTAAATGCAAGGAAAATAAATCTCAACCTGTACCTCACTCTGTATAAAAAATTAACTCAACGTCAACAGTGAAGCTAAATGAAAAACCTGAAACTGTAAGACCTCTACAAAAAAATGTAGGGAGGAGTCTTTGTGACCTTGGACTAGAAAAATGCTTTTATGATATTGCCTAAAAACTCTAATCTATAAAAGAGAAAGTGATAAATTGGCCATTACAAAAATTAAAATCTGCTTTTTCAATGACAAAATGTCAGAAAATGAACAGACAAGCCATAAACTAGAAGAAAATGTTAGCAAAACTCATATCTTATGAAGTTGTATCCAGAATATGTAAAGAGCTCTTACAAATCAACAATAATAAAATGAAATACCCAATTTATAAATGGACTGGAGATATGAAGAGACTCTTCACAAAAAAAAGAGATACAGGTAGAAAATAAGTACACACAGGAGTGTTTAACATCATTAGTCAATTGGGAAACACAAATTTATACCCATTGGGATTCCAGTCCATAGTTATGGCTAAAATGAAAAAGAGCATTTTAAGTGTTGGCGAGGAGGTGGTGTAACTGAAACTCTCATTTATTGTTGGTGACAATGCCAAATGGTGCACCCATTTTGGAAATCAATTTTATACTTTCTCATATTAGGGAATGATTTTTCCTCCTACGTGGATGACTGAGTTTGGCCATAGTTTCTTCAACAAACCTTCCTGTCTCCATCTTCCTCCCAAATAAAAATACAAAGTGTCTCAGACGGGCCACAGGCCGGCACCATTGAGGCCTGTGGTGTGTGAGTCACAGTCAAGAGGCAAAGCCATAGACCAAGGTGAACATCACCTGGGTACCGGAGAGAAAGTGTCCCCGTGAGAATAGAGTTTACCCCCTGTGACCTGAATCTTCCCAAGACAAAGATAAAAACAAGCTCTGTGAACAGGTTATAGGACGTCACCTGTCCTGAGGGACAATTCCTCCCATCAGAGCTGTGACAGTCGGAAGGATGTCCATCAAGCTTGTAGGTTCATTGATGACATTTCCGGCTGGCAATCTCCCAGTCCATCGGAAAAGTCCAGGCACACGGATCCCACCTTCCCAGCCGGCCATGCCTTTTCCCCCTACAGGGTAAAGCAATAAGGTTCCCGTGAAAATCATCACAGTGATAAGCATGGTAAAAAAATGTAAATTAACATCAGTAAGTCCGTCTCTGCTCAAGGCCCATGTGCAGGCACCTGATGGGGTCAGCAGTACATGTCCACGGAACCACGTTTTCTTGGGCTTCTCGTAGGTTTCTGCTCAACGGTACTTTTTCAATGAAGACTTTATTTATCTTCATTTATCTTTCTCTGGTCTACTTGTCTATAGCATCTAATTGTAACATATGAGATAATTCATTTTATTTTTCCCGGTGTGGCACTTTCCACAAGAATACAAATGCCATGAAGGTGGAAATTTGGGCCTGTTTTGTTCCATGCTGAATCCAGCCTGCTGAAAATTAATGGAGTGGAATAGTAAAGGTCGATGCTAATTTCTTGTGCAAACCAGGGAATTTATCTAAAAGGAAGCAGGAGGTGATAAATGGACACCAGGATGACCAGCGTTGACCAAAATTTCCTTAAGCCAACAAGAAGGAATGGCCATCCTGCAGTGTTCATGGATTTTTATTCTTTCACTGGTGGATTATAAGAAAGGAGATTCTATGGAAAGTGTCCTCAGGGGGTTATCTGATCATAGATTCCAACTGGGCGGGTCAGGGGGGGTGGTCACTCCCAGGCCTATAACTTCTTTAGTGAAAGGGCTTAAGCGAGCTCTGCCCATTGTGCTTGAACCTCAAGGTTAACACACCCCTGAAATGTCAGAATTAATACCCCTCAAAGGGGATATGACCCCTCAAGACAGCATGTAATCTTGTTAACTATCCTGTGATCCGATCCCCACCTTGCTTTCTCTCACCGGCCTTAGGCTCATCCTTAATTTCAAATGCAGAAAAGAAGCTGCCTTTGGTATCCTGCTCCCTGACATACGTCTTCAGTTGGGTTCAAATGAACTGTTATAAATACACTGTACAGGTTAGGACATGTCTTATGTCGACACATTAAATTGCTCAACGCAACTGAAGTCATAACGTGCTCAGACATGGAGATACTTTAAAGTTCTCATAAGCAAAACTATACAATCTTTCTGATGATCGGATTGCTTCCTCAGCACCCCGTTGGGTTGGGCAAGGCCTCAGCTGGAAAGGCTCACTCCCTTTTGCCAGAGTGATGCCAAGTCTTTATCTCATTTACACAGGAATCCTGTCCTCCTGGATGCAAGACTATAACACCCACATTTGCATGAGTAATGACACATTCGCATCCACACAAAGCTTTAGCATCTCTTCAGGTTCATAGGTTCAAATGTACTGAACCCGTCACAGATAATCCTCTTATAACCTCAGGACACCTGTCACTAGACCAGATCAGAGAGGTTGCTGATGGCTGTGTCTTCATGGGCCACAGGTTCGGGCACAACTCGGAAGCAATGTCTGTGAATTTCATTGTAAGACCTGAGACGAGCTTGGCCATGTATCTGGAGAAGAGCACCCAAGCTTTCTGAATGTCCAAGGAGAGTTGGGTTGTTGTTCTTTGTGCCGAACCTGTAGACCACGTTTCTGCCCATTCTTGTAGATGAACCAATGATTAGATGTTCAACTCATTGAACGACTTGCTTAAATCACCTGCTGACGTTAATACTCTTTAATCCCACAGGATTACCAGGAAGGCCGATGTCTAGTGTTCCCTGGAGGTGTTAGCCAGTTAAGGTCAATATCCTTGGATTTCAGTCCTACACTTTATTTTTTACCAATAAAATCATCTCGTTGGGTGTTTCACGCATCATTGGCCTCCTGCTTCATGCCCCGGATTTTTATGACAATGAGGCTAAGAGACCCTAGACCCAAGGACACCCCAGGGATGACCTTGGCTCCTCACCTTTGAATATCCCATTCCATCCGCCAGCCTGGACGTGGCCCACCCGCTTCTCCAGGTGTCCTCCGTGGTCTGAGGTGAAGTGGACAAGTGTGCGATTCCTCAGCCCCAAGTTGTCAATGGCAGCAAGGAGCTTGCCTGAAAGAAGGAAAGAGGGACCCGTGACACTGATGACGTTACGAGCTCCGGGCATCCCTGTTAGTCCCAATAGGTGCACATTCCTCAGGGAGCCATTGCAAAAATCTCGCTCACTTGAGGTTCCCCAAATCCTACACTCCAGGAGCAGGTGTGAGTGAGCCTGTTTCCTGAACCCCCCTCAGCATCCCATGTGGAAGGGGCGATTCTGGTAAATTAAGCGTGGACACGGATTTGTTGCTAGGCCAATGCTGATGTGCTCAGGTTCCTTCTTGCCACTTACCCACAAAGAAGTCCATTTCCTGCACGTTGTCTCCGTATAAGCTGTGCTGGCTGGTGCCCATGAAGTCCTTGGCCGTGGGGAGGGGAAAATGGACATGCAGGAAGGAGTAAAAAAGGAGGAACGGTCCTTCTCGGTGCCTGAGGAGACATGGATCCCATCGGTTTTGAGTTGTCAACTTCTGCGAACGGGGCTACTTTGCTCTTAGACAGACAGACACAGCTCCTTTCTGTCCTGTGCACACCCAGGAGAGGAGACGCGTGCAAAGACAGCCCCTTGGAGAGGGTCCCCTGGGCAGAGTGGATTCCAGGATCCCCCAGCATCTGGACTCTGCCTTAATTTTAGGGTGATGCTGCCCCTCAGATGCCAGGACGCGGGGCGGTCATCCTGCTCTCAGAGGTCACACAGGGTTATGATCCAAACCAGCTCTGCTTGGAGCACTTTCCCAGGGCCCACGACGTCTCCGACTAGAGTCACAGCCCAAGGCGCACAAGAGATGGTGTCGCTGGGGTGGTTACCAAGAAATGTCAGCGCTTTCATGACCCAAGACCCAAGAAACGCCTTGGCAGTCTGCACACACCTTCGATTCCCATGTGAGGGTGCAGGGAATGAGGGGGACCCCCTCCCAGGCCTGACAATCTGTCTGCAGCAATGAGCGGCACTCAGCTAACCAGGGAAGCCGCGCACAACTCCACCCAGCCTTGGGGAAATTTCTGCTCTGTCTCATGGGATATTAAATGACTAAGAATGGGTGAAAATGAACATTAAAAAAAAAAGTGTGCCACGGCTCACAGGGTTGAATGGTGTCCTTCCAAAATTGTCCACAAAGACACTCAGAATGTGATCTTATTTGACTCTAGGGTCTTTGGAGATAGAATTACTTAAGAAAAGAGTGTAATGGTGTCCAGGGGGCTCAGAATCCATTGGGGTTCTTATAGGAAGAGCACTGTTAGGAGCTACACAGTCACCCTGAGAGGAAAGAGGGACTTGTGAAGACAGAGGGAGAAACTGGAGTGATGTGGCCACAGGCCAAGGAGCACCAAGGACCCTCCCCTGAAGCCTTCAGAGGGAACCTGGCCCCAGTGCACTCAAAAATCACCACAGAGCTAAGTCTAAAATCCTGCTGTGCTCAGTACACGTTCCCCTGGCTCAGACGTCTCAGGTGAGGGTCACACCCACACAGACACCCTGTTTGGGGACTTCTGGGCTCCGGAATGAGAGAGAGAATACATTTCTGCTGTCTTCAGTCACCCCGTTTGTGGGACATTTTTAGGGCAGCCCTAGGAAACTGGTATACAGGCTGATGACAATTGAGGTTACATGTTCCTGTAGGAGATATCTAAAGGGTTAGCTAATGTTCTTTCGGTCAATCTTTCTAGAACTCGGCCCCTTGGGAAGGGCACCGGGAGATAAAGGAGTCTGACCTACGTGAAACCAGCCACAGAGCTGCATCTACAAGGCAAACATGAGCCTGTTTCTCCCACACTCTACATGTGCGTCGTCTCCACTTGGGCCATGGGGTAAACACAATGCTAATAATCAGATCAGACAATGTCCTTGAGTAAAGAAGAGGTGGTACATATATACAATGGAGTATTACTTGGCCCTAAAAAGAAATGAGATATTACCCTTTATGACAGCCCACATGGATGGACCTACAGGGTACTTTTCTTTTCTCCAGTAGTTTTCCCTCCTAGAGAAACAAGGTGATGGCCAACTTTTTCTATCGTCTAGTTCCATCGGACATATTTCTCATTCTGAATGAATATACTGAAGATATACATTCAGATAAATAAGTCAACCCAGCGTGTGTGGCTCAGTGGTTGAGCATTGAACCATGAACCAGGAGATCGTGGTTCGATTCCTGGTCCCAGAACATGCTGGGATTGTGGGCTCCACCCCCAGTAGAGGGCGTGCAGGAGGCAGCCGATCAATGACTCTCATCATTGATGTTTCTCTCTCTCTCTCTCCCCCTCTACCTTCCTCTCTCTGAAATCAATAAAAATATATATTTAAAAAAAAAATCACTTTACCTTTCTAAAAACGAAATGGCCTCCTTCACCATGATGGACCCTGCTCTTTCTGCTTTCATGGGCTGCTCGGTAATTTCTTCTTCACGCATGAGGAGGCAATCCCAGTACAGTAAAGACGAAAAACTGGATAACCAAAAGTAGCTCAGGAGGAGCACAAAAAGAATCATGAAGAAGATGACGGACCAGGGGATGCAGATCAGGTGAGTCAGTTTCCCTAGAGTGAGCGTGAGCACAGCCAAGGCGAGCAGCTGTACACAGATCCAGACTCTCCTCCCGATGGCTAATTCTGTGTCACGAGAAGGATCCGGCCAGCAGGTGTCAAACAGACTATGTGGCATGCCATAGAAGTAATCAAAACCATACTTATACGGATGGTGGCAGTGGTCACTTCGGAAGTGGCAGTTTAAGCCCTGATGCCATTTCCCTGAAATTAAACACACACAGATCACACATAATAAGCTCACATATACGAAGACCATGTGGTGATTCTTCACTTGAAACAATAAGTTAATGCACAAAAATGGAGTAGCAAATACATTTCTTTTCTTTAAAAATTGAGGCTTGGCATAGACTCAGTTTTTGCTCTTCTTTAGCTGGCAGCTCTCTGTCCTAAGATCTGGTTGTGTGTGAACAAGTGGGATAAAAAAATAATGGGAGGAAAAGACAATTGTGTGTTTCTAGCAGGACAAGTCATAAACTCAAATATAGGTGTATGATAGAGCCAAGGCAGAGTATAGATGACAGATACGTAGGTTGGTTGGCAGGTAAGTAGTTAGATAGATCTTAGATACTGACAGAGATATGATAGAAGATAGATGGATGAGTGGGTGGAAGAATGAATGGATATATAGACAGTTAGAGAGATGGTGATAGATGATACATGGATAGATAAATAGATACAAAAAATAATACATAGATGAGTGGTGGATGGATGGGTGGATGAATTTGTCGGTGGATGGGCGGAGGGATGGGTAAGTAGATAGGCATGGAGATAAACAAATAGGTAGGTAGATAAATAGATGGACGTTAATTATAGCCACAAAGATAGATAAATAAGAGAGAGAACATGGATGACACACAATGAATAGTAATAGAGATGTTGAGTGAATGGATAGATGATTGATGACAGATGATAGATAGATGATAGATAGATGATAGATGATAGATGATAGATAGATATAGACGATAGATATAGAGAGATGATAGATGATATAGATAGATAGATGATAGATAGATAGATAGATAGATAGATAGATAGATAGATAGATAGATGATAGATAGATAGATGATAGATAGATGATAGATAGATAGATAGATAGATAGATAGATAGATAGATAGATAGATAGATGATAGATGATAGGTAGATAGAAATGGTGGATAAATGAATGGATACGTGAATTGTGTGGGTAGGTGGGCTGTTAGAGAGAGAGAAAGAAAAACAGTGGTGGATGGATGACTAAGTGAGTGGATGGAGAGCTAGATACATAGATGTAAGTTATAGCCAGAAAGATAGATAAATGATAGAGAGAAGATAGATGATACATGATGGATAGATATATAGAGGGTAGATGGATACATAGATGATAAATGATAGATACAGATAGATGAATAGATAGATGATAGATAGATATACATAGATGATAGATGATAGATAGATAGGTAGATAGACAGCCAGCCAGTAGTGGATGGATGACTAGGTGAGTGGATGGAGAGCTAGCTAGCTAGATGTAAGTTATAGTCACAAAGGTAGATAAATGATAGAGAGAAGATGAAGGAGGATTGATAGATATGTAGAGGATAAATGGATGGATGAATGATGGATGGATGGATGGATGGATGTTTGGTGGGTGTTGAGTGGATGATGGATGGATAGATGGATAGATGGATGATGGATGGATGATGGATGGATGAATGGATGATGGATGGATGGATGGATGGATGGATGGATGGATGGATGGATGGATGATGGATGGATGGATGGATGATGGATGGATGGATGGATGATGGATGGATAGATGGATGGATGGATGGATGGATGGATGATGGATGGATGGATGGATGGATGGATGGATGGATGGATGATGGATGGATGGATGGATGGATGGATGGATGATGGATGGATGATGGATGGATGGATGGATGGATGGATGAATGGATGGATGGTGGATGGATGGATGGATGATGGATGGATAGATGGATGGATGATGGATGGATGGATGGATGGATGATGGATGGATGGATGGATGATGGATGATGGATGGATGATGGATGATGGATGGGTGGATGGGTAGATGGATGATGGATGGATGATGGATGGGTGATGGATGAATGGAAGGATGAATGGAAGGATGGATGATGGATGGATGGATGGATGGATGGATGGATGGTGGATAGGTAGATGACATTAGATAGATGATAGATGACAGATACATAGATGATAGACATACATAAATGACAGAGGCTGTATTGAGCATGGAGGAACAGAGATGAATGAATGGATGGATGGATGGGTGGGTGGATGGATGGATGGATGGATGGATGGATGGATGGATGGATGGAAATTCAAGAGTCTCCCACTAGACTTCAATGAAGTAAGAGGTTGATTTGGCAAAACTTGCCACCCCTTGAATGGTAACCAAATGATCCAAGTGAGTCCTACAGGCATTTGGACTACAACTATAATGATGTGAATCCATAATACCTTAGTAGTTACCTGTATGCCATTAGGACCACATCTAGAATGCATGAGCTGACATCGCTGAGTGCCTGAGAGGGTAGGGAGGTGACAGGTAATGCTCCAGGAGTAGGCTTTCTCTGTTCTAAGACAACACAGTGGTGGACTGGGCAGGGCCACATGGAAATCTCTCAGCAATGCACACAGTCCTTATCTTATTTTGGACGACTGCTATGGGGTGCAGACATTTTTACACAATCAAAACTGGACCCTCCATAAAAAGCTCATGGATGCTGACGCTAATTGTGAGCTCTTGGGAGGACACATTACATGTCCAGAATTATGCCTGGTGGGTGAGATACAGGATTTCAGAGCCCACACAGGATAATGCAGAAAGAGAGCGCCGTTGTAAATCTTTATCATAGAGCGTCTTTGCACAGAGCACCTGTGCCAAGGTGAACAGCACAGGGTGATATGGGAACATGTGGGATGGACACCTGGAAAGACCTGGGGATTAGGTGGGAAGGGGTCTTCGTCATGACCAAGTTTTGTCTGCAAAGGGTGGATAGGTGTCATTTAGGATGGAGCGTGTGCATGTACGTGTGTGTGTGTGTGTGTGTGTGTGTGTGTGTGTGTGTGTGTGAAGGGTGCTTCGTAATAGCAGGTCCTGTGTGAGCAAAGCACAGTAATGACAGAGAGTCCTGGAGGACACAGAGAGCAATGGCTTCTTACCAATAATCGCCGTGCTATATCCTTGCTTCTTGGCTAAGGCTGCAAATGTCGTTTCATTAAGAGGGAGTCCAGAACGGGCCGAGAGGGAGTAGATGACACGGTCATTTTCAGCCGAAACCATCCCTAAATGTAAAGTGGAAACACAACCCTGGTACACACGGTGAGTGGGTAGGTGCTCATCAGGTGAAGAGGGAGACCTGGAGAGTTCAGAGCTTGGGAGGTGGAGAGAGGATGAACCAGGAGGAGATACCATCACATGGGGGAGGAAATTATGTTCTCCAACGACAAAACTGACACTGGTTCATAATGTAAAACCCCTTTAAACCCTTGTGTGCACCCACACATGACACGACCAGATATCCTCAAACCCACCACCCAACTTCAGTAGACAATTGCTGATTGAACATCTAACAGGTTCCTGCCCCCAACTGGGGAAATCTATGCCTCAGAAAAGAAGTGGAAACATGAAATCTTATGAGAACTTCAAACTCTTCTGTTCCTACTAAAATTGATTTTTTTCTGACAATAGAATGTAGTTCTATTGTAGGGCAGGTGTGTGTGCTCAATCCTTGCCCAGAACCTGAAGTCGGGGCATCTGGGCAGAGTAGATACATCTGTTTTGAAACTCTTATGACTAAAGTTGATGTCAAGTAGGTGGGGGACCAGTGATTCTGAGTCCGAAGACATGTAATTTATGGGAAAGGAATAGAAAGAAGCAAACGAGTGTTTGAAGGACCGAGGGAGAGACGAACACCCCGAGATATCCAACAGGTGTCCCTGGTGAGTGGCTGAAACTTGGGGGACTTGGCTCAGTCGCATTGGGAGTGATGCCAAGATCCTGAGTATATTGAACATTTTTGAGCCATCCAGCCCCGGTGGACTCTCGAAATGGATCCATTCTGCCTTCCTTCTAAAATAGGGCCTAACCTGAAGCTGTCTCAGGGAGTGGGAACAAAATTGAATATGACAAGACAAAGCAGGTTAAAAAAGAAAAACAACAACATCCAGATAAAATCAGGAGAGCAAACTCGGGCAGGAACTGTCAGTGAGCCAGCTGCTCCGATAAAATCAGGAGAGCAAATTACACCAGGAACTTCAAATGGGACACAAGAGAAAGCTCTTTGAAATTAGATTTTTAAGACCGGGCACTGTACACAAAACATATTTCTTCCTAAAATACTCATTTAACATAAAGTGAGCAGCAAAGGGGAAAAAAAAAAAAAAAATTGAACACATGCAGATTTACTCCAAGGGGAAAAAAAAAATTGCTGTTCACTGGACCTGATTAACCTGATCACCAGCTAAAGGGCGATGTTGTAAACCTCAGGGTGTAGTAAAGATTAAGGGACCCCCTGAAGAGCTCACCTCTAAAATCATAACTATGGCTCAGCAATTCCGCTCTTAGGTACGTGTCCAAAAACAATTTAAAAGGTCTGTTCAGCCCGAGTCAATTTGGCTTAGTTGTTACCGCGTCCGCCTGGAAACTGAAAAGTCCCGGGTTCGGTTCCCGGTCAAGGGCCTGGACCTGGGATGCAGGTTGATCCCTGGACCCCCATCCTGGTGAGGGGAGGAGGAAACCAATCAACGTGCCTCTTTCATATCGATATTTCTCTCTCTCTCTCTGTGTCTCTCCCTCCCACTCTGTCTGTAAAAAAAAACAAAAAACAAAACTCTCCCTGCCACTCTGTCTGTAAAAAAAAAAAACCACAAAAAAATCAATGGAAACTATACCCTAGGGTGAAAATTAGCAGCAACAAAAAAGGTGTTGAAACAAAAACTTGTACAGACGCGTTCAAAGCAGAGCTAAGTCCTCATAGCAGTTGAAAGGGAGAAACGACCCCAATGGTTGGTCTTCACGGAGCAGATGAGCTCCTGTGTCCTATCTGTCCGCTCAACGTGGATGGTCTGGGACGTTCTCACGGAACCTCCTCAAGGTCGTCGGGTTTTGTAAATTACCCCCTTGCAAGGCAACGTCTCATTTGTGTCCTGGGGCAGAGAGTCAAGGCTATGCCGGGCCTCGGGGCATCCTCAAAAAACTGTCCCCGAGCCCAGGTGAAGGCGTCCCTCAGCCGCCTGAGGTGATCGGGGTCACTCAGGGGCACAGGGATTTGGACGTTGGCATCAGTAGCTGTCCACTCAAGAACAGGGGTGTGTGGGCACCTCTGAGCGTCACAGGAGGGCCCGTGGCTCCCACCTTAATGACGCAGCAGAGGGGGGCCCAGGGTCCCAGTTCACAGACCTGACCGGATGGGGTACCTTCCCGTGAGGAACGCGGATCGGCTGGGGGTGCACACGGAGGCCGCGGAGATGTGCTGGGTCAGCTGAACGCCGTCTCTAGCCAAGCTGTCGATGTTGGGGGTCCTGGAAGGAGAGACGGAGGGAAAACTGGAGAAAGGGGGATGGGAGGAAAGAAACAGAGATAGACAGAGACAGAGAGAGAGAGAGACAGAGACAGAGACAGAGAGACAGAGAGAGAGACAGAGACAGAGAGACAGAGACAGAGACAGAGAGACAGAGAGAGACAGAGACAGAGAGACAGAGAGAGAGACAGAGAGAGACAGAGAGACAGAGACAGAGAGACAGACAGAGAGACAGAGAGAGACAGAGACAGAGAGACAGAGAGAGGGAGGGGAGGGAATGAGAGACGGAGACATGGAGACAGAGAGAGAGACAGAGGCCAAGAGCGACAGACACACACACACAGAGACATAAAGAGGAAAGGGAAGGAGGGAGGGGGAGAGGTTGAGAGAGACAGACAGAGACACAGAGACAGAGAGACAGGCAGAGGCACACACAGATCTGAAGGTAACAATCTCTGCTTAAGTGTCTTTGGCGTAGAAACCCTGGCTCGGCCCAGCCACTCAGAGACCTGAGGACGAGCGTTTGGTGGATAAATGTCCCTTCTCTGCACTCAGGTCACACACCTGCCATGGGATTGGCTATAAAACCAGCAGGGATCGCGCGGGACCCGTCCTGTCCAAGCCGCACGTCTTATTCGGAGGTGCTGTAGCTTTGGGAGGCCCGGCCCAGGCAGACGGATCTTATGACCCAGCAGGAAACTCTGAGCTCCCGTCTCACGTTCGATTTTCTTGTCTCCGAAAGCCCACTGTTGACATCCATCCCCTAACAAGGCCTCTGCTCCCCAAATTGGGAAGCGCGGCCCGATCGACTCAGCCCAGGAAACGTCCACCAAGTGAGGTCAGCCCGGCCGAGAAAGACAAGGGTGAAGCGACTTCATGGACGGCGGGAGCCTCACGAAGGAAATTAAGAAACAGACTCAACGGAAACAGACTCAGAGGCACAGAGAAGAGACGGGCGGCTGTCTGAGGGCAGGGACTTTGGGGGGCTGGGTGAGCAGCGAGAAGGGGTTCAGCAGAGAGAAAACAGCAGCTCATAGGCGCAGACCACGGCGTGGCGATCACCAGAGGGCGGGAGGCGGGGACCTAAGAGGAGAAAGGGGGGCTCGTGGTGATGGAAGGAGACTTGGGATGGTAAAGACCCAACACAATGTACAGATGATGGACTGACGAATTGTACTCCGAAACCTGCATAATTTTATTAACCAGTGTCACCTCGATAAGGCAATAAAAACGTTAAAAATACATATAAAAATCAACACTCCGTCTCAGAAGGCTCCCTCGTGACGGGTGATGACTGAGCGCTTTGCCCGGGGGACTCACAGGCACGTGCTATTCGCTCAACAGGCCAGAAAATCAAGGTGCAGGAGGTGAGGCAAGTTGCCCGAGGGGTCGCAGCCGTGAGCGCAGAATCCGGATCCAAATGCACGTAACCCTGAGTTTAATATTCCCTCTTTCTCAGAAAGAATAAATTGGGTTTTGGGTGAAGCAGCGGTCAGCAGGTGCATCCACCATCCCGGCTGAAGGACCATGTACCTTAAGGTGTCGTTGCCATAGCAGCCCAGGTCTCCGATCCCAAGGTCGTCTGCCATTATCAGGACAATATTCGGCTTGTCATCGGCCTCCATTTGGGCCCGGCCCAAGTGGAAGAGCAACCACACCCAAGACAGGGCCACCCAGCGCCTCCTGAGGAACAAGCTCGGACTTAGCTGGAAACACCCTCTTCTGGATGGTTTCAGGGGCCACATCCCACACCCCCGTCATCTCCTCTGAGGGCACAGGGTTTGTGGGACACCAAGCCCATCTCCCCGAAAAAACCAGACAGGCCTACGGATTTCTCTTTCCAAGTCAACGTTGGCCATCGCTGTTGAATGGCACCCACGGTGCTCAACGTCCGGCTACCCTGGCTCCTCAATGCACCCAAACCCATTGCTATTCTAGGGGGTGAAGTCCCGAAAAACAGGAATTTACCCAGAGACCCAAGCCTTACTCCCTGGGTGAGAGGCCCTAAGACTTGGGAGGTTGTGTGGGTGGTGATGTTGCTGTTGACTTAGGGTTGTGGTTTCTGACCCATGGTTATGGCGACCGGGCCAAGACCTATGAAGCCATGTCCCCGGTTCCCCTGTTGACCTGTGGTTCTGCTGCTAAGACTTAGGAGGCTACGGGAGGGGTTGTGTGGCCAACGGCCTTCCCGTGACAATGTCATTGTGTGTGGCTCTCCCAGCTCGGCTGAGAAAAACCCAAACAAAGACAAGGGCACCATGGAATAAGCGAAACGCGGGGCGTGGGACAGAACTGGATTCTGGGAAGGACGCCGTCGGGAATCTGGTCCTTCACTGAGTCTTAATTTTGCTCAAGTCCCGTTTTCTCAAAAAAAACACACGTATCTTCCCACTGGGTCCCCACCCACGTATCAGGTAATGGATGTTGGACAGTTGAACCATTGGCCTCAGGCCTGTTAAAAATAATCTGATACAACTATCGACCCAAGATTGACACCCTGCTTTCCCCAAACTTTCCCCCCAAAAATGTGTTAACTCCTTGGAGACGACAACTCTACATCCAGGACTCTTTCTATGGACAAATCATAACATTACAGAAACGCTTTCCGTGTCTCCCAAACCGATGGATTTGCTTTTGTGAATTCGTGTTTTTACAACGTTTTAAAATAATACAGGGGCTCCAGGGGTAGTTGAGCTGGTCTGAGCACCGTTCTAATACCTCAAGGTTGTGGGTTTGATTCCCGGTCAAAGCACATACTAGACTCAGGCAATGAAAGCCTGGCTAGTTGGATCCACAAATCAATGTTTCTATCTCTCTCCCTCCCCCTTCCTGTCCCTCTAAAATCAATCAATAAAAATAAAATTTGTATCAATGGTCTAAATCTCTCCTACTTTACTCTTATGATTAGTATAGACTTGCTGAACCCAGAATATCAGTTTAGACTCGGGCGGCCAAGCATGTAAGGGAAGCATGAGATTGGAGGCCTCTGGCTGTCCCGCTGAGTTCCCAGACCCCAAAAACTGTCCACCAGCGTCCACGTGTCTGTTTGGGGCCTAGTTACCTCCTTACCTGAGCGTCATCTTGGAGACCTGAGGGTCCTCCTGTTTTTCTTGGGCAAAGAGATAAGCTCCTGAAGAGAAAAGTGTGTTATCTTTGGGTCGATGAAATCAGCTCCCATTTTGTTTGGACAACTTTCCTCTGCTTCCGTCCACTAAAAACGGGTTTTCTGACTCTCTCGTGGCATAAACCCTGGGCTCTCAGTCACTTTTAGCTCTTGGCCCATAAATGAAGAGTGTGAGCTGGGCCAAGTCCCGGGGCCGCCCAGCTCTTTTTTTTGGCTGTGAGATAATAGCTCAGGCCCTAAACCTCCCGTCAAACATGCTCATGAGGATACAGTCTCAGGAAGGAGTGGAGCCTAAGGCTTTAATCTCACCGAGTCTCCGTGGAAGGAACTTCGGTCCCCTAAAGAGAGACAAAGGCTTAATCTCCTTCTTTGATTGTCCATGAGTCCAAAGGCAGGCCCCTTTCTGGTGATTTTACGGAGAGTAATCGTTGTGTACATTTGGGGGGTGCTCTGTGATAACCAAGGGACATGACAGCAAAACTCATTGCAAAGAAAGATAGAAACGAACACCCACCTTCCACCTGAAATTTATTATCCACGCTTGAACCTTAAAGTAGGACTAGGTATAGAACACTAAGCTCCTCCTTCAAAAGTCCACCCTAAGAACCCAAAACACCAACTATGAAGAAGACACACACCCCTGTGTTCACAGCAGTGCAACTGGCAATAGCTAAGATCTGGAAACAGCCCAAGTGCCCATCCGTAGACGAGCGGATAAAAAAGCGGTGGTACATCTATGCCGTGGAATACTATGCAGCTGTGAAAAAGGTGGATCTCGTGCCCTTTGGGACAGGACCTTACCCTTTGGGAGGGACCTTGAGAGGATTATGCTGAGTGAAATAATCCAGTCAGAAAGACAAGTACCCCCACTCATATGTGGAATCTAATCATCAAAATAAACTGACCAACAAAATAGATGCAGAGACACTGAACATGGAGCAGACTGAGGGGTCTCAGAGGGAAGGGGATGGGAAGAGATTAACCAAAGAACTTATGTGCATCTTCGCATAGGCCCTGGACACAGACAGTAGTGGGGTGAAGGCCTGGGGAGGGGTGGGGGCTGGGCTGAGGGGGGCACAGAGGGTGGAAATGGGGAACATCTGTAATAGTGTCAACAATAAAAAAAATATCTATCCTGCTCAAAACAAAAAAAACTGAGACCCGCACACAGAAAAAGGGCTTGTTGGTGCAGAAGTGGGAATGAAGGGATGGGGGCAGGAAGGGGGGGAGGAGGGGGGGCTGGGGAGTGGGGTCACTAACAGGAAAATTGACTTGGAATCAACGGCTCGGTGTCAGGGCTGATTCACTGAGTCCCGGGAAACTGACCATCAACCTGGACCCTTTCAGCCTGTGGAGCCCATGAACTCTGCCTGTTACACCAGAGAGAAAAAACGGGAGAGGACCCGGCGGTGGGCTCGGCTTTGCTTCCCGCAGCCGCCGTGAGCTGGAATTCACACATTGCCAGCCACACCCTGGAGACCTTGGCTGGCTCCCTTGAAGGATCATTGTTGCTAATTGATTTTCCTTTTACCACCCTTTAAATTCCTGTCCTCATGTTTTAAATTCACCAATACAGGGTGGGGAGACCCGAGGAAAGGCCGAACCCCAGCCCTGTGCCCATCTCTCTCTCTCTCTGTCTCTCTCTGGTCAGCTCGCTGTGTCCTCAGGTGCACTGTGTTCTCTTCCAGGTCCGGTAAATAATTAACACTCATCTGTCATAATTTCCTCGTGTTTTATTGCTGAGGGCATCTTGCCATCTCAGTGAGAAGGATGAGAGCCGATCTTAACACAAGATTGAGTATGGATAAGCTGAGCCCGGCACCAAAATGCCTTCCCTGACTCACCCGTCCGTGGCGTTGTCTACGGGATTCCAGGACAAAACGCAAAGGCCGCTCTTAGCGACGTTTGACTCTCCTGGAAGCCACCTGGGAGCGTGGAATTCATCCGTCATCGGCTGACCCACAGGGAGGCTGGTCCACACTGAGGGCCGGGCTGGAAGGAGCTCACCCAGGGGACTCACCTTTTGGGTATGCAAATGAGGTCATCTGCGCGCTCTCCTGATTTGCGGGTGCGCCGGGAAATCCAGGTTAAAGGAAAGGAGTCATTAGGCCAAACACCTGCAGACTCGCTTGCTCCGGCTGAGTGTTCTTAGCTGTGCCGACGGGCAAATGAGTCCTCACAGGGGCAGGTAAGATAGAAGTTGCCAAACCGGGGCAGTTGCTCCAATTCTATCCAGTAGTCGGACAACTCCCTGGCCTGCAGCACTGACGGTGACCTTTCCACCAGGAGAGAAAGTATATCTTCTCTTCCAGGATTATATCTGAATAATATTCCACAACACAGATAGTGAGGAACCCTTTAGAGGCCTGGGATTTGTATTATTTGTCAACACTGGGCCCCAAATCAATAGCCATTCGAGAGGGAATGAGGGAAAGTGACCATAGCATCTCCCCGGCGTTGTAAATAAACAGTTGACCCTGGAGAGTGTTATGCTGAGTGAAATAAGCCCGTCAGAGAAAGACAAGTATCCCCGTGATGTCATTCATAGGAATCTAATGAACCAAGTAAACTAATGAACAAAATAGATCCAGAGACATAGAAGCATGGAACAGACTGAGGGGTCTCAGCAGGAAGGGGGGGTCAGGAAGAGATTAAACAAAGAATTTATGTGCATCTATGCAAAACCCATGGACACAGACAATAGGGTTGGGGAGGCCTGAGGAGAGGTTGGCAATGGGATACCTGTAATACAACAATAAAGACGAATTTTTAAAAAATAAATAAAATATTTGGGTAAGTGAGAATCCAACCATTAGCATCTTCCACACAAAGGAAAGTTCATGGACATCCAGGTAGATGTCTTCAAGACGTGGCTTCTTGGCGGGGGACTTTCTATGAGAGGTGCCACTCTGTGGTCCCCCCATGAACTCCCGACACCAGATCCTCCAGGAGCATCACGCCAAAGGGACAGGGACCTCCTCCCGGGGAACTCTGCCTTGGAATTTTGTAAACACACCAGAAGGCCAGGTCGAGGTGTAAACCCGTCCGCCAGGATGCGAATGCCAGAGGGCACGTGAGGTTTTGTTCTGAACAATGAAATACACAGTGGAGGGCCTACAAACGGCCAACGGGTATGTGAAAAGATGCCCCAAGGTCGCTTATCCTCAGGGAGATGCAAATTAAAGCCACAATGAGGTGTCACCTCACGCCCGTCAGGATGTCTGCCATCAAGAAATCATCCAACGACACGTGCTGGCCAAGGTGTGGAGGAAAGGGGAACCCCGGGTACACTGCCGTGGGAATGCAGACGGGTGCAGCCCCTGTGGAAAAGAATTTGGAACATAAAAATGTCTTAAATACCGATTCCGACGGTGCCTCCGTGACCAGCTGGTCTGAAATCGCGTCACTGCGTTGATTAAATGATGCCGCTCCTCCCAGCGTCTGGGGCTCGACCCGCATTTCGTGGGGTAAGCATGGGCCTTGCCTGGGGAGTCGTCAGCATCCTTCCGTTGTCAGCCTCCCAGAAATGCATCCCACCCGGTTGTTGCTCGTTTGTTTCAACAGGATTTGCTGTTCTCGATACACTTTTCCCGCTAGTTAGCTACTGTCCAATCTTAGCTTTTTCTTAAATTATTATTTTTTAAATTTATCTTTATTGTTCCAAGCATTACGGACGGCGCCCTTTTATTTCCCTGTTGCCCCCCTCCACCCCACACACACCCCCCGCAGGCCTTCACCTCACTATTTTGTCTGTGTCCACGAGTTACGCATATGTGAGTATAAGTACTTTGGTTAATCTCTTCCAGTCCCCGACCCGCACTCCCGCCTTCCGTCTAGTTATAGCTTTTGATGAATGGTGTCTAACGAGCCGTGTTCATTTAATGCAATTAACACCTTCGACACAGCCGTCTGAACATCCAGGTAAGAAAACATCGGAAGACAGGACACCTTGAGAAGGAGCGAGCGTGTGCCCCGACCGGAGTGATGTTTCCTGAGCTGCATGAATCACGGGCAAACCCATGGAGGGCCGTGATCCGAGACCGCTGCCCTCAAATTCCAAATGCAATGGGGGGAAAAAATCCACTCTACCTAAAAAAAATTAATTAATTAAAAAATAATAATTCAGCTTTGGCTCTTGGCTCCCATCCCAGGTGAGCCTTAGACGTTCATTTAAACGGCGGTTTGCTGGTTTCCCAGTGGGACACTGAGCACCTGGCACACGTAGATGCGGCCGATGGAATATCTGCTTTTATCAAAGTTGGCTCATCTCCGAATCTTCGGATTCTGTGTGTGCCATAGGCCGTCACCTGGATGGGGAAGTGGAATTCGATCTTACACAACGGCCCTGTCGGCACACAGGTGTTGTTGTTGACCTAACACCCCCGGGATCTCGAAAATCTCGGATGCCCTCCCCCCGCTGCCCCCGTAAAAGGATATCTTTCCTTCCCTGCACTTTTCAGATGCGAAGAAGGCAGATAGATAGCAGATAATTACTGGGGGCGTCTAGTTCCAAGAGAACCCCAATAGTCGCCTGTCTTCACGATGGGAAAGATAGCTCCCTCCCAAAGAAAACAAAAGACGCTCAAACCCTTCCCTACCCATCTGACTTAACAAAACATCGTCGGTAGACATCCAGCCCCAGCAAATCCCCAGCACAGATCAAGTTGCCCCGAGCAAGAGGCTAGAAGGTCCTCTGTGGAAAATGCACGCCCTTCCGCCGAATATTGGGGTAACTACCGTCTTTCACCTCGAAGGCTGTGCCATTCGTAAAAATGCATTTTCATCAAATGCCGACGAAGTGGCTGATACCGCTATAGACGGCAGACTCGCCAACGTAAAAGGCCGACAGGCCTTGCTCCACAGAGAGCCCAAGACCCCGAATTCGGGGACGGCAAGATGTAAGAAAAGGGGGGCCCGGATGGCGAAGGGAAAGTCGAACGTACCCCGGAGCCACATGAAGTATACAGGTTAGGACTTGACAAAATTCTACCGGGGGTGACCAGGTGGAATCTCAGACTCGGGTAGTCTTGGAGAAAGGTCGCGAGAAGGTGCATTTAAGGCAGCCGGTGAGCAGGTGACGGTGAGAGAGCCGGGAATACAGGGAACAGGGGGTGACGTCCTGCTAGGGAGGAACGACCCTGGAACCTCGGGCGGCCACATGAAGAATTTGCATTGTAGGTCAGCACAGGAAGGCAACTCTAGGACTGGTGACGGATATGCCCCAGCTTGCACTGGAGACAAATACATTTGGAGCAAAGAGAGAGTGGATTAGAAAGGCGATTCGGGGAGCGTGGAGGGGATGAGGTGTGGGCAGGGCAGCCAGGTGTTCCTCTGTTGCAAAAGCCCAGCGTGCACCTCAAAGAACCCCAAGGGGGTGTTGGGCAATGACGCAAAGGGCCATCCGGCAAGGGAGAGACGTGTGGGGCCAGGAAGCCTCAAGGCCGCCCCAGCTCCTAATCTTCCGGGAAAGGTTCGCTTCCTTCCAAATGCCAAGGCGACTAGGCCGCCAGGACATGCCCAGAGGTCAGGACGCCTCTGGGGTGCCACTGTGGCTTTGCAACCCCACGGTCAGGTCAAGGGAGCCCCTACCCAGCAAAGTGGACACTGCACCCCACTCCCTGTCGTCCTGTTTCTCACACCAAACAGTCAGCTGGAGAAAAATCTATACCCGCCGAAGGGAAACACTCGCCCCAACGCCTTCAGGTCCTGGCTTGATACCAAAGAATCAGGCCAAGAAAGTCTCCGCACCCACCAACGCGTAGGGCTCAGTCCAACTCCCCCCGTCTAATCCTGAAGCTGTCACCCCGTCGTATAAATGACCTCCCTTCCTTGGAGGGCATGCAGAGGCAGACCTAAGGAAGCCGCCGTCTTCCACGTCGCCCCGAGCACGGGCCGGCTCTCCGAAAATGCAGAAAACGCTCTTTTCTAACACACAGGCCGGGATCCCAGCCCCGTAGGGTTGCCACCTTGAGCAAATAAATGCCCGGTGAACTTTGAGTTTTAATTAAATATGCTTTTTTATTTATTTATTTTTATTTATTTTATTTTATTTATTTATTTATTTTTATTTTTATTTATTTTATTTAATTAATTTATTTATTTTTATTTTTATTTTTTTTAGCTCAAGCATGTCCCAAATATTCCACAGGAAAGTTGTATCAGCAGAAAGCACTTGTCCCTCAGCTGGAATTGAAACCCCACCAGGTGTTTGGGCCTATGTCTCACACGGAGATGAACGATGGTTCTCATAAGGGAGCTCAGTTTTAGGAACAGGCTGGCAGAGCTGCGAATGACTTACCTGACCTGAGGGTGCAAAGAGGGGGGGGTGAAAGGGAAAACGTCTTTCGTAGCTTAAAAACCGCGTCACAAGGCTGAGCAACCAGCCGTCATAAAAAGAAATATATTGAGCATAAAGCGCGGCTTGGAAGATATCGTCGGTACTATTGCAGTAACGACGTGTGGCGTCGGGTGGGTGCTGGAAATAGAGGGGGGACCCCTTTGTAAAGCCTATGAAGGCCTTAACCACTATGTTGTCTACCGGAAACTAATACAAACTGGTATTGAATGTAAAATGTAATTTTTAAAATAATTCTTTAATTAAAAGTATATATATTAGGCCCGGCCGGGCATGGCTCAGCGGTTGAGCGTGGACCTAGGATCCAGGCGATCGGGGTTCGATGCCCGGTCAGGGCACAGGCCCGGGTTGTGGGCTGGATCCCAGCAGGGAGCGTGCAGGAGGCAGCCGATCAGTGACCCTCTGTCATCATTGATGTTTCTCTCTCTCTCTCCCTCTCCCTTCTTCTCTCTGAAATCAACAAAAACATATTTTTTAAAAATAAATATATTAAAGAAATAACAATTGAGAAAGTTCCCCCACCCCCAAATTTCTTGATTTCTTCCCAGTTGCTCTGAAACAATGAAATGACCCGGGAAAAGTAAAGCGAATTCTCAGCATGGCTCCCTGGCCGGAGCTGAGTGCGGGCTCCCTTGTCATGCCCGGGATGCACACGGCACGACCCTCACAGGTATTTGAGCCTGTGACCTGGATGGGGGAGGGCACCTCCAGGGTGGTAGAAATTCTATTGGGGGAAAAAGCTGATGTAGAATTTACACGTGGTGCCCAAGACATGGAAACAACCTGCCGGGCCTTCAGTGGATGAATGGATAAAGGAGCTGCGGTCCGTTCGCAAAAGGGAATAGTACTCAGCCCTGAAAAATGAATTACTGGTATTTGCGACAACACCGGTGGACCTTGAGAAAACCGTGTTAAGCGAAACAAGTCGGTTGGAAAAAAAACTATATGATTTGTCTCAGGTGTGGGATATAAAACCAAAACCAGTAAATGGACAAACACACACAAAATGCACAGACAACGAGGGGTGAGATGAGGAGGGAGTAGGGGGTCACATATATGGTGACCGAAGGAGACTGGACTTTGGCTGGTGGACACACAACGCAGTGTACAGATGACGTGTCGTGGAATTGCACGCCTGGAATTTAGATGATCTCCTTGACCCGTAAATTTAATTTAAAAAAAAGAAAAGAAAAAGAAAGGCTGATCTAATAAGCGCATTAGACTAGTAGACGGGTCATGGATGGTGGTTCTAAGCAACGTGGACGGCACTTGGGCGGGTGGCCAGGAAAGTCACCTGGGAGGTGTAGCCAGACAACAGCTGGTCTCAAGGCTCAACCCTGCCATCCATCCCGGGGCACAACCCTCTACGTTGACACCCCGACTTTCCAAATCCACAACCCCCGTGGGGATCTTGACAGGGGCGTTGAGAAATAGAGAGATTAGACCAAAGCTAAGATATGCAAATGCTCTCTAAATGGGTACCATCGGTCCCACACCCTCCTACTGAAACGTGTGTGCTCATGGTTCCCCCTGAGGGTTCACCCGTGCTTGAGGCGGATCGGGTGTCATTTCACCCTGTTGACAACCTGGAGGAAACCGAGCTTTCCTTTCAAGCAAACCACGGCCAACTGGAGAACCGGTTATTGGAGAACCTTGCCCAGGAGTTTTGTACTGTAACTGAGACCAATATAAGATAGGAGGAGGGACGGTTTCCTTGGATATTAGGTTCCCGATGGAGACTGAGGTTCCAGTTCTGGGCAGGGGTGGCTTTTTTTCCTGGGAGCTCGGAGTGACAATCGTCACTCCCTCTCCTGGCTTCGGGCAGTTCCCGGGCCATGCTTGGCATTCCTTGGCTTGTAGTCCCACCATCTCCACGTGGTCTCCTCCTTCCCTTTCTACGTGCCTGTGTCCAAATGTCCCCTTATTACAGGGACACCGGTCCTACTGGATTCGAGTCCCAACCCAACGCACTGTGAGCTAACCTAACCCTTAGGTTCCACACACCCAAAGACCTTATTTCAAAATAAGGTCAACTTCTTACCCAAGGATCTGGGCCACGGGTTGGGACATCCAGGTGCCAATGTGAGTCCAGTTCATAGAACTGTCTGCCGCAGCTTGTTGACTCCCAGCTTTTTCATGTTGATTTTACGCTATTATTTTATGATTATTTTTGTTAACGCTCACCTGAGGATAGTTTTTCCCCCTTGATTTTTAGAGAGAGTGGAAGGGAAGGAGGGGGAGAGAGAGAGAGAGAGAGAAACATTGACCTGTTGACCCGCCCACTGATGTCCTCATTGATTGCTTCTTAAATGTGCCCTGACGGGGGATTGAAACTGCAACTTGGTGTATCCAGATGACACTCTTACCAACTGAGCTACGCAGCCAGGGTGCAATCAAGAAGTTCTTTTGCAAGCAGGGTAATTAGATATAATGCACTCGTTTTCATGGCCACGCACACGGGCTGAAGCAACAGAGGAAGCATGAAATCGGTGTATTTCCCAACACACAGAGCACAACCCGTTAATGGACCCTGACACCAAGTAGGTTGGTCAGGCGCTCAAAGAAATGCAATATTGGCCAACGCCGGGCTCAGAGCAAGGTTTCCTGTGAGCACCTGGCTCCAGTAGGCTCTTTGCTGAGTCTCCTGGGCTGAGATACGAAACCCCCGTTGCTTGACGTTGACCACGTGGTCATCAGACCCATGTGTTTTGGCAGCAAATAAATGAGTAACTGTTGTTCGTGAAAACTGAGCTTTGGAATAGCATTTTTTTGTTGTTGTTAATCTTCACTCGAGGATATTTTTATTTATTTTATTTTATTTTTAATTTTTATTATTTTTATTTTTTTAAACATATCTTTATTGATTTCAGAGAGATGAAAGGAGAGGGAGAGAGAGACATAGAAACATCAATGACGAGAGAGTCATTGATCGAGCCCGCAACCCGGGCATGTGCCCCGACAGGGAATCGAACCCCGATCGCCTGGATCCTAGGTCGATGCTCAACAGCTGAGCCACGCCCAGCCGGGCTCGAAGATATTTTTAGAGAGAGTGGAAGGGACAGAGGGACAGAGAGAGAGAGAGGTTGCCTCCCACATGCAGGATCGAACCTGCAACCCAGGTACGTGCCTTTGACCAGGAATCGAACCAACAGCCCCACGGTGCACTGCACCCCACGGTGCACAGGATGTCCCCCATCAGAGGTCATGTTTCGTTAGTGTCACTAGTGCTGAACTTGATGAACCCCCATGGAAGGGGAGAAATGTTGCATCCCCGGGTCTCCTTAAGTAGATAACCCACATCAGAGGACGATCATTTACGCACGTGGAATACCATGCAGCTGTGAAAAAGGAGCTCTTACCCTTTCGGACAGCATGGAGGGGCCTGGAGAGGATTATGCTGAGTGAAATAAGCCATCAGAGAAAGACAAGTATCCCCATGATCTCACTCATATGTGGAATCTAATGAACAAAATAAACGGATGAACAAAATAGAGACAGAGACATGGAAGCATAGAACACACTGAGAGCTCAGAGGGAAGGAGGGAGGGGGGATGGGAAGAGTTAGCCAAAGGACTTAAATGCATCTATGCATAGCCCATGGACACAGACAATAGTGAGGACCTGGGGTGCGTGAGAACCAGGTAGAGGGGGTCAATGCGAGGAAAAGGGGCCATCTGTAATACTCTCAAAACAAAGATGTCTTCTCCCAAATTTTTAAAAAGCAACTAATACCAAGGCTTCAAAATGCATGAAAGCAGAGTTAAATTAAAAAAAAAAAAAAAAGACATTTTGCAATAATAGTTTCCCGGATTTTAAAAAGTTCACCGCCATCATTGAATGACTTGGGTATATAATTCTGGGTTGATAGATTTTTTTTCCTGAAAAGTTTAATTAGGTTATTCTATCATCTTGTGGCTTCTCTTGGAGATGTTAGTGAGTCTCTGTTAGTTTAATTATTTTATATTTTGTAGGCAACCTTGTTTCCTTCTAACTCACTTAAAGATCTTTTCTTAGTCTTTTGAAATGTGGAGTTTTCCCATGACGCCTTCATTTATAAATTTATCTTTGTTTATCCTGCTTTCTCAATGTGCTTTCTGAATGCCTGTCATCGATTAAAATTTTCCAGCCGTAATTTTTCTATTTGACTCTGTACTTCAGAGAATAGAATGAATTACCATTGACACCAATGACAACATTCATCACAAGGATATTTATTGAATGCTCACTGTATACAAGGCAAATTCACAAGAATTAGAATCTGCATAGCTACTCTGTGAAATAGATACTGGTTTTCCCCATTTTACACTAAAAAAAAAAAAGCAACCCTGAGATTTCTCCCCCACCCCATGGTTAGCAGGAAGCATAGCCAAGGCCTGTCGCCAAGTGTTTTGTCCCAGAACCAAATATTTGTTAGACAGAAAGAGAAGGGAAAACAGGAAAATCAATGAGTAACAATGACTATGATGATTTTGACAACACATCAGTATTTTGTTGTTTTTTTAAATTTTTTCAATGTTTTTATTGATTTCACAGAGAGGAGGGGAGAGGGAGAGAGAGAGAAAAACATCAGTGATGAGAGAAAGTCATTGACTCGTTGCCTCTTGCTCGCCCCCTACTGGGGATCGAGCTCACAGCCCAGGCATGCGCCCTGACCAGGAATCGAACTGTGACCCCCTGGTTCGTAGGTCAACACTCAACCACTGAGCCACACCGGCTGGGTGGCAATACTTTGGTTTTTATGCACACTATCTGCTTCACGCTGAAATGAAATACTTAAGGTTGGTTACCAAAAAAAAAATAATAGTAATGTGTCTGGGTTTAGAAGTTTCTAACGGAATCGTGTAAAAAGAGTGACACCAGCCACTCAGACAAAATCAAGTACCATATGATTTCACGTATATGTGGAATCTAATGAACAAAATAAACAAAAACAACAAAAAAAAATAGAAACAGAATCACAGACACAGAGAACAGACTGACAGCTATCATAGGGGAGGGGTTTGGGGTAAAATAGGTGAAGGGATTAAGCAAAGAAAAAAAAAGATTGATGGACAAAGAGAACAGCATGGTGATTATCTTCTATGGGGGGTAAGGAAGGGGGGTAGGGAAGGTAAAAGAGGGTAAGTGGGGAATAAATGGTGATGGAAGGAGACTTGACTTGGGGTGGTGAACACACAATATACAGAATACTATAGAATTGTACCCCTGAAGCCTATATAATTTTATTAACCACTGTCACCCTAATAAATTCAATGAAGGAAACACACAATGACATCGGACCTGCTACTTCTAACGTTCTAGGAACCACAGATCCACAAGGATCTGGAGAAGGTCACCTTAGTCTTTCTTTGCCCTGGAAAAAATGACACAGTATTATGAAAACGTGATACAGACCATGCTCCACTTCAGTTCGCTGCTATACAGAACCACTTGGTCCTCACTGAGTTCCAGGACATAACTTGAAGAAAAAACTAAAATCTAAGGGTTAAAAACATGGGTGGCCCAGCCGGTGTGGCTCAGTTGGGTCAGCGTTGTCCTGAGCACCAGGAGGTCACCAGTTCAGTTCCCGATCAGGGCACGATCCCCAGTAGGGGGCGTGCAGGAGGCAGCCGATCGATATTTCTTTCTCATCGATGTTTCTCTCTCTCTCTTTTCCTCTTTCTCTAAAACAAAATCAATAAAAACATATTTTTTAAAAAATGAGTGGAGGGCGTCATTGTTGATCCCAAAGGGGTTGAATGAGTCAGCCGAGAACTGTTCCCAACAGCCTTTGTAATAGCACGTGGGTGGTTGGTAACAAGTAGCCCCTGTCTGCTCCTCAAGCGTTGGCTATAATGTCATCTTCCTTGTCACACCCACACAAGGGGAAATTCCCACAGCAGGGCTGCAGCCATGGTTTCCAAATAGTGTTGAACACAGAGAGCTGCTGTGGAGCGGGCGTGAGTGTCCTTCGATGCTCGTTGACGGCCGCCTCGATTTTCATGACCACAGAGTCGAATAACGCTTCGTTGTTGGGGCTGAGCGGTCGGGATTCAGAAGGATCTCTTGAGATGTCAAAGAGGAGTGGAGGGTCGTGGTAGGTGACGTCTCCAGTACAGGAGCATATTTCACTCCCGTAGCAGGCTCCAGCTCCCTTCGGGGAAAATTTGGGACTCACGTAATGAACCTTCCACACCGTTGCACCTGGGAAACAGAACCCTCTCGTTGAGATGCCATATTTGTTATTGTTTTAGGATCTTTTTTCATTAAACACGTATTTCTCAAATGATTTTTGGTTAATAATTGAAAGTCTCCTGCAAAAAGTTACACAACAAAAATAGTGTTTCCTCAGCTATCAAAAAATTCACGATTTTACTGCCAACTTGAAGATTTTTCTTCTTTAAAAAAATTTTTTATTAAATTTTTTTTTTTTAGAGAGAGAGGAATGGAGAGAGAGAGAGAGCAAGAGAGAAACACCAATGATGAGAGAGTCATCGATTGGCTGTCTCCTGCACGCCCCCTACTGGGGATCAAGCCCAAAACCTGGGCATGTGCCCTGACCAGGAACTGAACCAGCAGCAACCTTTTGGTGCATGGATGACACCCAACGAATTGAACTGAGCCACTGAGCCAGGGCAGGAAAAGCTTTTTGTTTGTTTGCTTTCACTTTACATGGAAGACATTGACGAAGAATGCATCACACCAGTAATAAGCTCAACCAAGTAGAAATTCTAGAACTTTATCCAAACGTCTCTGAAAGCTTTCGTTGACAGATGTAAGGCAATCGATATCATTTGTTGATATATATTTATTTACGTGCATCCTATAGTGTGAAGGTGAGACAGAAACAGTGAATTAGGAGAGGCAGGTAGTGACTGATGTGTGGGTTAGAATAAAGTTCACTCCCTGTTGCTAATTTTTTTTAATATTCTTAGTTGGGAACATTTGTATTCCCCCCCTCTCTCTCTCTACCTGCGTATTAGCATACATGCATAATAAGCTAATTGCTTATTTGCTTATACAAGCATAGAGAGACATACAGACACACACCTCGATAAACTTACTGTAGTACAATGGCTGCTTACATAAGTTTCCTAAGGAGAAGATTCATCCTGGCTGGAGGTTATTTGCACGTGTCATAGCTCCTGCCCTCCCTCAGAGAAAAAGGAGACAGGGCTGTGTCTTTATCACATGCCCACATGTCTACCGTCTTCATACTCACAGTCTTTCTGATGCCACCTGACGGCGTGCAGGTAGACCCCACAGTAGTGGAAGAGGAACTCGTGGTCCGAGTGGCGGACCCTGCCTTCCAGCAGAGGCATGAGGTTCTTGCCGTCGATCACTCTTAGGAGAGAGAGGAAAATGCACAAAGTGGTGAGGGAGGCGTGGTTTAGTCGCCTGTCTTATTACAGAAGGAGCGGGAAGAGATGGACGAGGAAGGGATGGAGATGGAGGGAGAGGAGACAGACTTTTTAAAATTTATTGCCCGGCCGGATGTGGCTCAGCGGTTGAGCATCAACCTGGGATCCAGGCGATCGGGGTTCGATGCCCGGTCAGGGCACATGCCCGGGTTGCGGGCTTGATCCCCAGTCAGAGGTGTGCAGGAGGCAGCCGATCAATGACTCTCTCATTATTGATGTTTCTATCTCTCTCCTCTCTTTTCCTCTCTCTGAAATCAATAAAAAAAATTGATAGATTATGTAAAATGGTTTCCCAAAGATGTGATATTTATTTATAATTCCAAGATCATTGTCCACGTGTTCTCTGTACATCCACGTTTTCTCCAATGCTTGACTTTTCCATACTATTTAAATGCAACTGATGATATAAGCATAATATTTATCACATTGCAGCCTTGAGTTCTGTTTCCTTGAACAAATGGAGTTGATCATAATTTCCACTGTTTTGGGGCCATCTGTCTATACCTTTTGAGTGAAATGCCTCCTCATTGGTTTCACCAACTTTTCTAATGAGTTGTATCTTTCATATAAATTTGAAGTTCTCTGTATGTGTTGGCTACGCATGATTTAAATCCTTCATCAAGACAGTTTGTTCAGCCCGGCCGGCGCGGCTCAGCAGTTGAGTGTCAACCTGTGAAGCAGGAGGTCAAGGTCAGATTCCTGGTCAGGGTTGAAATCAATAAACACATAAATTTTTTTTTTTTAAAAAAAGAGTTTGTTCAAATTATTTCTCCATTGCTAGTGTTCCCTTTTCATTGCATTTATGAAGGTTTTTTTTTTTTGATTTACAGAAGGTCTTCATTTTTGAGATAGTTCCCATGGCATTTTCTTCCATGGTCAACATTTTCGCGTCTTCTTATAAGAATCCCTCTGGGTCCTAAGGAGATAAAAAAAATTTTTTTTTTCTACATTTTCTTCTAAAAGTTTAGCTTGAATCTATCTGGAATGTATGTGCATGTGTGGGAGTGTGTTCATATGGTTTTCATTTTTTTCCATATGGAGAGCCAATCATCCGTATATTCTTTATTAAATGTATTTATTTGATTGATTTTAGAGAGAGAGGAAGGGAGAGGGAGAGAGAGAGAAACATCAATGATGAGAGAGAGTCATTGATCGGCTGCCTCCTGCACGCCCCCTACTGGGGATCGAGCCCAAAAAACCCTGAAGGTGATCTCAGGTTAATGGGTCGATGCTCAACCACTGAGCCACACGGGCTGGGGTCTATGTATTTTCATTTACTGACTGATCATTAATCTCCCCTCTGTTGTATGTGATAGCACGTGCTATATAAGACCAACCTAATACTCAAAAGGAGGGGAAACATATCTCTCCAAACAAAATAACAGTCTTTCGCCAAAGATCAATGGGCTACATTACCCTTAGGAGAGAGGGTAGGTGAACACATAGGTAGCTAGTTGGGTAGATATGTAATATTCCTATTTTGCCTACGATGAATGAAATATTAATCTCAAGCCACCAGAGTCCAAGGAAGAACTGATATTTGATATTCACCAACGGTAGTTAGGCAATTTGTGGGGGGGTGTAAGATCTTTTTAGTAAATGTTTTGATGGGATTGAATGAAACTGCGTTGAGTCAAGTAACTGAAATATTGTAAGAGTACCGTAGGGCTGCTATAACAAAATAACACAGGCTGAATGGCTTCACATTACAGAAATGGATCACCTGGTGGCTGAAAGTCCAAAATCAAAGCGTCAGCGGGGCCAGAGTCCCTCTGAAGCCTGTTGGGGACAGTCCTTCCTTGAACCTTCCAGCTTCTGGTGGTGGCCAGCTATCCTTGGTGTCCCTTGACTTGTCAACACATCACCCAGTCTCTGCGTTTGTCCCCATGTACTTGTGTCCTCTCATGATATTTTACTCTACATTGAAGGACACCAGCCCTATTGGATTAGGGCCCACTGTAATTGCCAAATCTTGGTTTATTTATATCTACAAAGACTCTATTTATGAATTAGGTCACATTCACAGATACGAAGGGCTTCAGACCTCAATATATATATATATATATATATATACACACACACACACACACACACATATATATAAATACATATATATAATATATATAATATATATATATATTTTTTACGAAGACAAAACTCAATGCATCAAAAGTATATAAACAAATATCCCATGATCTCAGTCCTATGTGGAATCCAATGACCTAAATAAACTGATGAACAAAATAGATCCAGAGACATAGAAGCGTGGAACAGACGGAGGGATCTCAGAGGGAAAGGGGTGGGAAGAGATGAACCTAAGAAGTTATATGCATCTATGCGTAACCCATGGACACAGTCAACGGCATGGGGAAGGCCTGGGGAGGGGGGCAATGGGGAGAAAAAGGGACATCTGTAATACTTTCAACAGTACATTTTTATAAAATTTAAAAAAATAAAAGGCATCTGAGACAGAACACCAGCCTTAACAATATAGATTTGTAGAAACCTGACACTGGAGCCCATTGGGTTGACCTCAATGCGTAGAACACGTGGCCTAAACTCAGTTCCTAAGTATTTCGCTATCCCGGGGCTCCAGATACAAATCGAATGAGCCTGTCGAGCTTTAACCATCTCATATCAGCGGCAGGCTGCTGTTTTTGGAGTAGAAGTATAACACACCCAGCCACATGCGTACCCAAGTCCCATTTTTAGTGCTCTCGTGGATCCTAAACACCTCCCGTGTCCTCAGATCTCAATCCCGAGAAGGGTCAGCTTGCAGACTCCCAGCTGAGAGGCAGGCCAGAGGGATCTGAGAGCTGGACACGTTGGGGAGGTTCCAGGAAAAAAAACACCCACAAAAAAACACCAAGATGATGACTGTTGGCAAAAGGCTTGTAAAATATATCCAAAGAGGGGAAAAAAGAAGAAAAAATCCACAGAAACAACAACCAATGTTGGGAGGAAATAAAACTGATTAAAAGAGTCGCCTTGACTCCGCTTCTGAGCAACTGAGCAGAGTCCAGAGAAACGGGCCGTAAAATTGCAAATTAAAAAAGGAAATTCTCAGCGGGTCAGTCAAGTCCTCTTGGCAGCCGCCGCACAGGAAACCGGGAAGATTGCTGACGGTTGACTAGCTGCGCCGGAGCCGACGAAGGTGTAGATGCCGGTGGTGATGGAGAGAAAAGGGTTTCAGAGGAGGACAGGCTATGGTACTGAGGGGCCCAGGCTGCCCTACAGAACACCGTGGACTGAGCGGATGGAACAACAGACATTTATCGTCTCACGGTCCTGGAGGCTGGAAGTCCAGGATCAAGGTGTCGGCAGGGTTGGTTTCTGGGAGGGCTCCTGTCTGGGTTTGTAGACGGAACCTTCTCAGTTTCTCTTCGCATGATCCAACCTCTGTGTATATGGAGAGAGAGAGCGATGGAAGGAGCCTGGGCGCAGATTTTTCTGTTCTAAGGACACCAGTCCTATCAGATTAAAGCTTCACACGTAGGACGTCATTAAAACTTATTTTATTTTTTATTTTATTATTATGAGTTTTGTTTTTTTTTTAATTTTATTGAGGAAGGGAGACAGACAGAGAGAGAGAGAAACATCCATGATGAGAGAGAATCACGGATCGGCTGCCTCCTGCAGGCCCCCGACTAGGGATCGAGCCCGCAACCCGGGCATGTGCCCTGACCGGGATTCGAACCCTGATCTCTTGGTTCCTAGGTTGGTGCTCAGCCGCTGAGCCACGCCGGCCAGGCAGTGTTGTTTATTTGGGTGTGGATTGACCGTCCATTTGTAGCGTCCATGGCTGAAGATTATGATTCAATCCCGCAACCGCGGGGCCCAGGGCTATGGATACTTCCCGAAAGCCCGACGGTAAAGGACGCTCTGAAAGCGAAATTTATATCCCGATCCAGGGAGTTTGGGCCGCGTCTGTGGAAATGTTCCTTGGGGAACATGAGTTATGAAAGCTTCTCCTGGCAAAGAAAGCGGCTCATGGAAATTCCCCTTGAAACACAAGGGAGTTGTCACTGGGATCCCTGGTTCAGCCACGTGCTACTGGCTTATATAAATTAAAAAAAAAAAAAATCGAGGAAAGCTGGTGCTTAATTTAAAACAGGAAACGTAGCCTTGGCTGGTGTGGATAAGTGGTTAGAGCGTCAACCCATGCACGGCAGGGTCTTGGGTTCGATTCCTGGTCAAGGGCATGTGCCTGGGTTGCAGATTCAATCGCCTGCAGGAGGCAACCCATCGATGTTTCTCTCTCTCTCCCCATCTGTCCCTTCAACTCTCTCTAAAATCAATGGAAAAAATATCATCGTGTGAAGATTAAAAAAAAATAAATAAAACAAAACAAAAAAATAACACAGGAAACGTAGCCCCAGAGTGGATGTTACAAGGACCAGTTGTGGAAAGTCGGCTTTTATCACAGTCGAGAGCAAGCTGGGTCACCAGAAGCCCCCCAAGAATCGAGCTTGGGGAAAATAAAAGCCCATTTTCCAGGAAAATCGGGTCAGCGAGGATTTTATTGCCCATTGTGGAAGGTGTCCTCGGGCCTCTAGAATTACAGCGTGGGGCCCGGGGATGAGCGGGTGCCCTTGTACGGGGCAAACTCCATCCCGACATGCAGAAGACGTCGCGGCGTTTGTATCATTACGTGCGCAGGGCAGGTTTTCTGGACCTTTGTCTTTCAAGTTCACTTGCTCAGTGAGCGTAAAGATAAGTAGAATTCGCTAAGCGTCGCTGAACCGCAGACATGGTGAATAAGTGAAGAAACGGAGCCCGGCCCGTGTGGCCCGGCGGTTGAGCGTCGACCTATGAACCTGGAGATCACATCTCTCTCTTTCTCCCGCTTCCTCTCTCTGAAATCAATAAAAACATAGTTAAAAAAATAAATTAATTAATTAAGAAAATGATTCCGAGATGTCCTCGTGGGGATCGAGCCCGCAACCGGGGCACGTGCCCTGCTAAGGCGTCGAACCCTGACCTCCTGGTTCACCGGTTGACCTTCAACCACTGAGCCACACCGGCCGGGCAAGTCCTGCACCATTGTCTTCCCACCGTGGCGTGTTCCGCGTATAGAACCACGGGTCCGACTGGCCCTCCAAAGACGACTGTGTCTGCCTCCAGCACGACACGCGATGGACCAGGGCTGTTGATCGTGACGTGTCCGAAATCAAGAACAATACACCGGGGTCACGCCAGCGCCTTCAAAGCAACGCCGAGGAGAAAAACCCGGCCTCATTTCTCGCCTGGGAGCCTCAGACGCCCGGCGTCCAGCCAGAGCTGTCACCCGGGGCGGATAAAAATAAGATGGATGCACTTGAGACGCCCGCTGTCAAGAGTTTGGCAGCAGATGACTAAGGGGGGAAATGGCCTGGTGTCGGGCGCTTCTTAGCAGCCCTTGTAAGAAACCGGCTCCGAATCCCTTGGCTCTTGGCTTCCAAAGACGTCACCGAGTAAACAAAGTCCCTTCTTTGGAGGCGACGTGCAGGGGACCAAGGAATTCACTCGGCAACGCAGCAGCAGGATCGCCGGACGGCATGAATTTTCATGAAGTAGGCGTTTTTTTTTGTGTTTTTTTTTTTTTTTTTTTGCAGTGACCGCCGTAAACCAGCGTGAGCCTTCGACTGTGGCATCGAGTTTAAGGAGCTGAATCCCTCGGACTTTCTTTCTGAACAGTGGCAAGAACGGGCGAGATGATAATCTCCCGAATGGCCGGGCCCGACTCGATGACTGAAGACACGTGTCAAAAAAAATCTCTCCCAAGCTCTTTTTTTTTCTCTTTAACCTGGATATTTTTTTTCCATTGATTTTTAGACAGAGTGGAACAGAGGGAGCGGGGGAGAGAGAGAAACATTGATGGGAGAGGGAGAGAGAGACACATTGATTGCTTGCCTCCCCCATGTGCCCGACCCGGGATGGACCCTGCAGCCCAGGTACATGCCCTTGACTGGGAATCGAACCCTCGACGCATGAACCACTGAGCCACACCAGCCAGGGCCCTCCCACGCTCTTTATACTGAGATGGCTCAACGTGCGTTTTTTTGAGCTCGACCCGTGTGGCTCAATCGGTTGAGTGTCGACCTATAAACCTGGAGGTCAGGGTTCGATTCCTGCTCAGGGCACGTGCCCGGGTTGCAGGCTCTATGCCCCGTCGGGGGTGTGCAGGAGGCAGCCGATCCATGACTGTCCCTCGTCATTGATGTTTCTCTCTCTCTCTCTAAAAATCAATGGGGAAAAAAAATCCCCACGTGAGGGTAAATAAAACAGACAAAAAATCAGCACCATATTTTAAAACCGTTTTTTTTTTGTTCTTCCCCCAAGTATTTTCTTTAGCAAAGTTCAACGTAGCAGCTGAGAGGTAGGCACCAGCCCGGCTCCGATCTGCCCTCCCCAACGGCACCCCAAATCCTTAAGGGGTTTAGCAAACCGCAAGCTCCGAGCAAATAAACATCTGCTCTGGTCCCAGCCTAGGCCGGGCCCTTTCAAGTCGAGAGGTTTATTTTCTCTGCCATCCTCTGATGGTTATCACTATGACTTCAGTCTCCAAAAAAAAAGTAGCTTTAAGCTCACGTCGGGGGGGTTACAGGATAGTGCCCCCCCCAAAGTCAAAAGTACAGCTCAGGGAAGCTAGTCGGTTAATATTATAATAACTATGGACGGTGCCGGGCGGGTATTTGACTTACGGGAGGTGGGGGAGTCGTTCCATAAATTATACAGACGTCTAATCACTACGCCTGGAGCCAATGCAGGACAATACGGAATGTGAACTGTAATTGAAAAATAAATACGAGCAAAAAAAATCCTGCATCATGGGGTCGGAACAGCTGTGTGTTTCCCGCTGAAGCAGGCGAATTTTAGGGGAGCCCTATTTTCCCCCAGTAGATGCAGGGAGGGGAGGTTCCTTATCTTTGTTCTCTGGCAGCCTCCTTCCCTCCGACTCTGCAAACATGAGCCCTTCAAAGCATTTAAAAAAAAACAAAAAAAAAACTTGAAAGAATGGCAGTTGGGGCTTCTGCCAACACTTAACATTCCAAAGCAAAGACATTCTTACGGCGAAACGCGTCCACCATCCGGGGTTCTCGTGTCTGTTTTTTCCATTCCGTTTTTTTTTTTTTTTTTTTTTTTGATGAGCACATAGATTTTTTTTTTTGGCCTAAAACCATTTTTTAAAATTTTTTAAAAAATTGAGAGCGTGGAAGCGTCGCTGGAAGCGTCTGTGTTGACTGTTTTCTGGGCAACGGGGACGTGGTGAGTTTCCTGGAGTCGTTTGGGGTGAACGGTCGGGTCGGTGGCGGGGAGCGAACCCAAGTGGAAGAATTGCAAGGACGGGATGAGCTCAGCGTTTCGAAAGACGGAGGGAAAGAAATTAGACGCGTCTCCCAGGGTTCTGTTACCTCCGGCGCCTGTCGTTTGCGGATTTGCGGGCGGTAACCCCTCTGACAGGTGTCAGGTGATATCTTACTGTGGGTTTTTCATCTGAATCCCTCGGATGATTAGCGGCGTTGAGGGTGTTTCTGTGTCTGTCTCTCGGCCCTCTGTGCGCTTTTCTTTGCAAAAGCGTCTGTTGAGGTCCTTTGCCCGTTTTTTAATTGCATTGTTTGTCTTCCTTCTGTGAAGCTGTACGAGTTCCTCATGGGTTTTGGAAATTAACCCGATGCATCCTCGGCGAAGAGGATCCCCCAGGCCGTGGGCCCCCCCCGTGCATGTCGATGCTGTTTTCCTTTGCGGCGCAGAAGCCTTTTAGTTTGCTGCAGCCCCGTGTGTTTATTTTCTGCTCCTAGAAGCAGGGGTCAGGCTGAGGGGCCTCAGAGGGAAGGTGGGGGCGGGGAGGGCGGACGGGAGAGATTAAGCAAAGAATCTGCACCCATCGGTGGGTAACCCTGGGAAGCAGACAATAGTGTGCGGGAGGCCTGGGGGGCCTGGGGGGCGGAGGGGGCAATGGGGGGAAAGGGGACCTCTGAATACTCTCAACAGTGAAGATAGATTTAGAAATAAATCCATTAATTAAAAAAAAAAAACAAATTAGACAATACTTTCAACACTAAAGACAGAGTTAAAAGTAAATCCAAGAATTAAAAAATAAAATAATTGGACAATACTTTCAACAATAAAAATAGATTTAAAAATAAATCAATTAATTTGAAAAAGAAAATAAATTAGACAATACTTTCAACAACAAAGATAGATTTTAAAAAATTAATTTTAAAAAGAAAATAAATCAGACAATACTTTCAACAATATAGATTTAAACATAAGCCAATTAATTAAAAAATAAAATAATTGACAATACTTTCAACAATAAAGATACATTTTTTTAAAATAAATTAATTTTAAAAAGAAAATAAATTAGACAATACTTTCAACAACAAAGACAGATTTTTAAAAAATAAATTAATTTTAAAAAGAAAATAAATTTTAAAAAGTTAAAAAGAAATAAATTAGACAATACTTTCAACAATATAGGTTTAAAAATAAGCCAATTAATTAAAAAATAAAATAATGAAACAATACTTTCAACAATAAAGACAGATTTAAAAATAAGCCACTTAATTAAAAAATAAAATAATTAGACAATACTTTCAACAATAAAGATAAATTTGAAAATTATTGAAAAAAAGAAAATAAATTAAACAATACTTTCAACAACAAAGATAGATTTAAAAATTAATTAATCCAGAAAAGAAAATAAATTAGACAATACTTTCAACAATAAAGACAAATTTAAAAAATAAATTTATTTTTTAAAAAGTAAAGCAATTAGACAAGTCAATCCAGTACTCCTCGAAATGGAAAACCTTGTCAACTAGTGTTAAAAAGGTTGAAAGCTAGATCGCGGAGGCTACGTTCCACATTTGCAGCCAGCCTTTCTTAGTGTTTCATTAACTGGAATATTTTTAAAATATTCCTGCTGATATTCACCATTTCAATGATTTTTTCTGCGACCCCATAAGCCGTGTTAGGAGACACCTTAACTAAAAGCACGACTGAGGGGTTTCCAATAACAGACGAAGGCCCCACCCACAGCCCCGTGACTTTTTATTGTAGGAAAACACCGCCCTGGATTAAGTAAAATTACTTCTTTTTGTTTTTCTTGGAAAACCGGATGAACCGGCCAGTGGGAAAAATCAGGCCTAGCTCTTCCGAGCGAACGGAACATAGTCCAAAATTTCATTGTCGCCAAGCACAGAGAAGGCCTTTGCAAGGAACCACTTCCCTCGCCGCCTCTTAAAATCCCATGTGCGCCCTTGATGTACGTTTTTATGACGTTTATCGTGAGCTCATCAAACTATTGTTCACGACGTATTAAGTCAAGTTAATCACATTTTACGCCTTAAACGTACACAGCGCGGCAGGCCCACCTTGTCTCCCTAAAATCAGAACCCTTGCCTGGTATTTTTTGCTGTTTCCGAAATCCTCAAGCTCGACATCCCCATCGGTCCCTTAAGCCGGATTTTTTTTTTTTTTTTTTTTGTATCAACCATTAGGACCCGGTGTCCAGGTGTGAGAACTCCAGGTGGCCCACACCTGCCTCAGAGCAGGTGGCCACGCCGACTGTCTAAATCCGAAGTCACTCGGGACGGCCTTTGTCATCAGTCCTCCTGGATCTTGCCCTTGTCCAAAAATGTTGGCCTGACGCCCCCCCCGCCCCCCACATTACCTGGAAGTTGGGGAGCTAGATGGGTCTTAGACCCCAGGGACACCCTTGGGCTCTGACATTCACCCTCCACACGCAGATGAAACCTCCTGCTAGGAACTTCTCTTTGTTAAAAGTCGCACCTGAAATTCCATTTCTTTGCCTAAACTTGCATTTATGATCGAAAAGTATTTTCTTTTTTTTTTTTAAAATATATATCTTTATGGTTGAAAGTATCACAGACGTCCTGTTTTTTTCCGCGTTGACCCCTCCACCCCCAGGCCTTTCCCGATGCTGTTGTGTGTGTCCATGGGTCATGCATCTAGGCATTTAAGTTCTTTGGTTAATCTCACCTTCCCTCTGAGACCCCTCCGTCTGTTCCATGCTTCCGTGTCCCTGGATAGATTTTGTCCATCAGTTTATTTTGTATATAAGATTCTACTTACAAGTGACACCATGGGACACTTGTCTTTCCCTGCCTGGCTTATTTCACTCAGCATAATACCCTCCAGGTCCCTCCATGCTGTCCCAAAGGGTGTGAGATCCACCTTTTTCACAGCTGCGTAGTATTCCATGGTGTAGATGTACCACAGCTTTTCTATCCACTCGTCTACAGATGGGCACTTGGGCCAGAATCTTGCCCTCGGAAGACGCCGTTTTGCACATGTTTGTTGTTTGTTTGTTTTTTTAAAAAAAAATATATATATATTTATAGATTTCAGAGAGAGAGAGAGAGATAGAAACATCCATAATGAGAGAGTCATTGATCGGCTGTCTCCTGCACGCACCCGACTGGAGATCGAGGCTGCAACCTGGGCATATCCCTGCCGGGGAATCGAGCCCTGACCTTCTGGATCCTAGGCCGATGCTCAAGGGCTGAGCCACCCCGACCGGGCTACACACGTTTAAAAAAAATGGGTAAGATGCTGGCTCCTCGGAGATGCCGAGTGTCAAACACGCAGGTCAGAGGAGCTGCTGCCGGGCCGTCTTGACAAGCGTTTTCGGATCCCGTGGCCCGGCAGCACCTGGAACCCACCCGAGAGGAGACAGACGGGGGAATTCAGGCCGACTGGGCGTCTGCAGGCCCCTGGGTCATTCGGGGCTTGGGATGCTTCAATTGTTTCATCCAAATGAGCCATGGAGAGAGGAAGTCGGCTGTCATCTCCTGCGCGTCTCCCCGGCTGCTGTTGGGGGCCCGGCGAGCCTGCTGTGCAGGTAAAAGCCAGGTCCGCAAAGTGCTCTCGAGCTGTCTTCACGTTTCCATCGCTGCAGTTCTGGAGCCAATTTGGGTTCGCATATGAAATCCATGGGTCAGGCCCAGCTGGTGTGGCTTCAGCGGTTGAGAGTCAACCTAGGATCCAGGAGGTCAGGGTTCAATTCCTGCTCAGGGGACATGCCCAGATTGCAGGCTCGATCCCCGGGCGGGGGCATGCAGGAGGCAGCCGATCAATAAGTCTCATCATTGATGTTTCTCTCTCTCTCCTTCTCCCTTCCTCTCTCTGAAATCAATAAAAATATATTTAAAAAAAATAGAAATAGGCATCAGGATCCAACGTACCCTCGGGACATCCAAGCCGGATCCCTCTGCAGAATGGGCCTGAGGTCTGGCCTTTCCTGGTTTATTTATTTCCCCCTCTATGTTGCTCTCAAAACAAGTTTGTCGGACGCCCTTTCTGTCCGGGTCGGCTTCTGAGAAGTCAGACCTCAGGCGGATGGGTCAACCGACACCTAAAAAATAAAATGAGCGGGGACAGGAGAAGGGATTCATTTATTTTTAAATTTATTTAAATTTATTTTTGTGTTAATTGTAGCCCAGGGTTGTTATTTATTTATTTATTTTTTGCATTGATTTTTAGAGAGAGTGCAAAGGAGGGAGGGAGAGAGAGAGAGAAACGTGGATGTGACTGAGACGCATCGATGGGTTGCCTCCCGCACGTGCCCCGACCAGGGCTGGGGATCGGGCCTGCAACCCAGGTGCACGCCCTTGACCGGGAATCGAACCCAGGACTCTTGGGTGTGGGCAGGCCGATGCTCTAAGCATTGAGCCCCACCGGCCAGGGCTCTATGTGTTATTTTTTATTTTTATTTTTATTTTTTGTCTCCGTGGTTCCCCTCTGTCTCTCTGAACACCTCCTTTATCCCGGCTCAGCCTTTCCCCGCCTGTTGGCATTTTTTTATGACACAGGATTCGAGCCTCGCCGTAAACCGAGAGGATCGTAAGGGAATGTTTTCCAAAATGCTGCCATGGCCACGGTCACCCGGGGGGAAAAAAAAATAAAATGAGAGCCCGACAGACACGCCCCAGCCTTCAGGCATAATTCGTTCCCTTGATTTCCCTCGCCGGGCGCTCTTACGGCGCTTGGAGCTCTAAGGTGACTCACGCCACAGGCCTGTGCAAAGAGCTTTTGACGGAGTCGCCCCTGTTATGGGCTTCACCCCGAGCCGCTGGCCAAGCCTGGACCTGCTCTATTTACCCTGCGACATTGGAGAGCACTCAGCGGCTGCTTTCTTTCTTTTAAAATACGTTTTTATTGATTTCAGAGAGAGGCAGGGACACGGAGACAGAGAGAGAAACATTCATAATGAGAGTCATGGGTCAGCTGCCTCCTGCACGCCCCCGACTGGGGATCGAACCCGCAACCCGGGCCTGTGTCCTGACTGGGAATCGAACCCGTGACCTCCTGGATCCTAGGTCGACGCTCGAGCCCTGAGCATGGGCCGGACACGACGCATACCTTTGGGAAGACAGACCTATTATGGGAACATCACGTTGCGAAACGAATTCGTATTTTTAAAAACCCACGTTGAAATCTCAGGGACCTTTTCTGATGAAATCATCAGCAAATGAAATTTATCTAAAGGCAAAATAGGACAGGATACCTATGAAAATATGGAAAATGTTAAAAACAGACACACACACATATAGGATCATATTCAAATATGTTATAAAAACCCCTACGACCGGCCAGCGCAGACACCCGCGTGGGCGCTTCACGCAAGGGGCGCTTTTGCGAGGATGTGGGGAATATCCTCAGACGCGGAATTAGAGGAATCGGTTTCACGTTCGGGCCTAAGAAAGGTCGGCCTTCGCCTCACGTCATGCGGTCGAGCTCTAACGTTGTAAGTTGTAATATTTAAAAATAAAAAATATTCTACCTCTGGCCGGTGTGGCTCAGCGGTTGAGCATGGACGTATGAACCAGGGTTCGATTCCCGGTCAGGGCACAGGCCCGGGTTGCGGGTTCGAGCCCCGGTCGGGGGGCGTGCAGGAGGCCGTCGATCCATGACTCTTTCACCATTGACGTTTCTCTCTCTCCAAAAATCAATAAAAACATATATTTTTTAAGAAAATGAGAGAGAGACAGCTACCATCAATTTAAAAAACTCTGTATTTCAAAAAAAACCACAAAAACCACCAAAACACAGTTAAATAAACAAATCCGACTGTAAAAAAAGAAAGTATTTGTTGGATTTGGGACAAGTATTAACGCCTTGTCATGCGTCTGGTATATTTACGACCTGCTAATGCCTCATTATGTTAATGATTCCTGCTCCTCAAGCAGCAAACTCTAAACAGCTCCACGGAAATGTGGGAACGAGCTCATAAATGAAATTCCCCCGGGACACGGCCAAAAGTCGGCGGTTGGGGGATTAACTCCGAAACCCAAAAGGCAGAGGGAAAGTCGAGCGACCCAAGGAGGCCTCGTCGCGACGACGGCCACCCTTGGGCTCCTCCGGAAGGCCCGCCGTGGGCACGGCCGCGGCCGCGGGGGACGCTGGAAATCCCTTTTCGGAAGACGCTTTCCAAATATTTGGCACACCCTTCGCTGGGCCCATTTGAGCGTCTGAGGATGTTATAAATTTATGCAGAGAGAAGCCAAAAGTGCGGCGGGAAAAAACCAAAAAAAACCCACCGTGATGCTCACCCAGATCGGATCATGTTCTTTTTTTAAAAAATTGATTTTTAAAGAGAGAGGGAGAGAGACATTGATCGATCGGCTGCCTCCTGCTTGCCCCGTATTGGGGATCGGATCCGAAACCCAGGCCCGTGACCTGACCGGGAATCGAACCCTGTGGCCTCCTGGTTCGTGGGTCGACGCTCGACCGCTGAGCCACGCCGGCCGGGCTGGGGTCCCACCTTTCATTGCACGTCGGTGTCGTCGGATAACAGCTCTGATTCCGTCGTAATTAAACCTGGTCGTTAATTAACGGGGAAGGAACATATCATAGGCCGGCCCGGTGAAGCCTGGGTGACCCAGGGAAGGTATTGCCTCTTAGTCACCCCTGGAAACAGGTCATCGGCCACATATCTTGGGGCTCTTCTTGCAGGGGTCCCCTGCATTTGCCCACATGACCCCCTGGCCCTGCGGACCCCACACACGTTGGACGAAGGGGCTGCAAGGAGCCTGATGCTGGACGGACACTGGACACTGGCTTTGCTTCCAGGTCTGCTGAGCCCCCGGCTGCACCTCGCCCAGGACAGGACCGAGGGACATGGGGCGCTTTGCAAACCAAGGGATGACATTCCCCCCAAATGAAGCCTCTCTACCACATCTCACTGTCCTGCGGGGGGTCTCCCCGAAACGCTTATTCCAGAGGTATCCCAAGGGCCCCGCTCCCGCTAGCAACGGGCAGATGCCACCCATCCGTTTGCCCGATGACCGTCGCACTAAAGGGCACGATGCGAATCATCCCCGGTTACGTGACCCGATGCCAATCGGACAGCGGGCCCGTGCCCCCCGCGGGCTGCCGCAGGGAGAATAAACGGGGCGGGATCCGCGTGGTTTGGGTTATGAACAGAACCGAGAGGATAAACTGGGTCGGTTTCGGCCGGGCCTCCAACGCGACCCGTTTGGAGAGCATTTGTCTTGGAGCAATGGGTCCGAGGAGCGTTTTCACGGTTTCGCGTGGTTTTGAACGTTTCCGTAGTTTGTTCTTTATAAGTAAGAAATGAAGGTGGTTCTTTATAACTAAGAAAAAAAGGAGCCCCACTGGCCGGGGCTCTGGGGTTAGAGCGTCCGCGGGAGCACGGAAGGGTCACGGGTTCAATTCCCAGTCGAGGGCACATACCTGGGTTGCAGGTTCGATCCCGGGCCCCGGTCTCGGGGCCAGGAGGCAACCAATCGATGTCTCTTTGTCTCTCTCTCTCCCATTCTTTCTAAAAATAAATGGAAAAAATATCCTCCAGCAAAGATTAAGAAAAAAAATGAAAATAAATAAAACAAACAAAGGCTGTTAGGAAAAAAGTAACAGGGGAAAACATTAGAAATTTGGCGTTTTTCGCCCAAACGGCCCCCGATGCATTTTTATTCGGACCAATTCTTTCTGAGCCTCTGGGTGGGTGGTCTTTTCTGCACTTTTTCCGGTTCTTGCTGAAAGACTATTAGGAAAGATTCTTTCCCTGCTTCTCCAAACGTCCAAAATGCAGTATTTTCTGTATTAAAAAAAAAAAAAATCTCAGTGGTTATTATTTTTTTTTAAATTAGTTTAAGCCCTGGCTTGACAAAAAAAAAAAAAAATCTCATTTTGCAGAATCAGCAATGAATCCTGGATCCCGCAAAAGTGTGTTCCTGAATATCTTCCTTTAACCGTTTATTTAAAAGAGCTCAACCTCCGACCATCAGCCAGAAAGAAAAACAGAAAAGAGGGTTTTCTCACATCATTATTTTCACAGTCACCCGGAGCCAAGTCCCGAGGACGGCTCCAAACCCCAACGCCTCGTCCGGACCCAGAAAATGAATCGCGGAATTATTCCGACACATTTCACCGAAGCTCATACAATATAAAATAATCCAATTTACAATATAAATTATAAAATAATCCACAGGGCTGCACCAGCCTTCGGGTCATGCGTGGAATCTCTAAGGTTTTCTGTTTATCTTATAATTTTATTTTTATTTTTTGTTCAATATTTTTAAATGTGTTAAATATTTTTCAATGACATTCGGTCGGTTTGTCTATAAAGTAGACGGTCATATATTTTACAAAGTGATCCCCCCCCGATATTTCCAGTACCCGCCCGGCACCATACGTAGTTATTACGATATTATTGACTATATTTCCTACTCTGTAATTTATAGCCCTGGGATAATTCTATAATGACCAATTTTTACTTCTTAATACCGTTCCCCTTTTTCACCCAGCCACCCCGATACCATCCGTCTGTCCTTTGTGTCTATGAATCTGTTTCTGTTTTGTGTGTTAGTTTATTTTGTTGTTTAGATTCCACATATAAGTGAGCTCATGTGGCGTTTGTTGTTCTCTGTCTGACGTATTTCACTGAGCATAATAGCCTCTAGGTCCATCCGGGTGGTTGCTAATGGTAAGAGCTCATTCTTTTTCATGGCCGAGTAATATTCCATCGTGTCAAAGTACCACGTTTTCTTTGTCTGCTCACCGACTGATGGGCACTTGGGTTGCTTCCATATCTTGGTTATTGTAAATATATAAATTTGTGTTGCTGGACATGAATTTATTTTTTATTTTTATTTTTTATTATTTTTATTTTTTTAATATATTTATTTTATTTTATTTATTTTTTAAAAAAATATATCTTTATTGATTTCAGAGAGAGGAAAGGAGAGGGAGAGAGAGAGAGAAACATCAATGACGAGAGAGTCATTGATCGAGCCCACAACCCGGGCATGTGCCCTGACCGGGAATCGAACCCCGACCACCTGGATCCCAGGTCGACACTCAACCGCTGAGCCACGTCCGGCCGGGAAATGGATGTGAATTTAAAAAAAAAAAAAAAAAAAGTAGCCTTGCTTTTTTTATTTCCAAAATCAGTACGTCCACATTTTGTTCTTTAAAAATAAATTTATATTGATTCTGTGTCCATCGAGATGTTAAGAGAAATTTGAATGACATTTCCCCTCAGGACACATCACTGCTCTCAAGCCTCCCGGTGACTTTCTACAAAAGGGAAATAGGCCCTGCACTTTCTGTCTCCTCAATGACAAAGGAGGCTTTGGAGCCTGGATGTCTTCACTGGAACATGGTAAAAAAAAATTTTTAAAAATTTAATATTTGCCGTGTTTAAGACTCCAATGAAAATATTGGCCCGACTGCAGGCAGTTTTTCTCCGCCGCTCGCGGGCCAGGGAGCTGGGGGTGGTCGTGAAACCCCACGAGCTCCACCATCCAGGAGTCATACTTTGCTTAAAGTCTTGTATATTTTACATCGCAGCTGAAAATTATAGCTCATGTGCTCATTTGAATCACACGATCATTTCATCCAGATGGTTGGGGCGTAGGCCCGTGCACCAAAAGGTCACGGGTTCGATTCCCGCTCAGGGCACACGTGCCCCGGTTCTGGGTTCGATCCCCAGTCGGGGGCGTGCAGGAGGCAGCTGATGGGTGTTTCCCCTTCTCTGTCTTTAAAAAAAAAAATCAATAAAAACATATATTTTTTAAAGCAGTGATAATGATAATAAAATAATAATTATAATAACAACTGCTTTTTTGCATTTCCACGGGGAGCCTTTTACAAGTATCATCTCATTTAAACGTCACGACATTTTTTATGGCCTCCTGTCTTACGTGGGGCTATGCGACAGGCACAAAAAAACCCTCAGACTCGCAAAATGAGCATTATTAAGTAATAAGCAATACTTTCCGGAGTAAACGTGCTGGCGAGCGTGAGGGGAAAGGGGAGCCCTGGTGCATTGCTGCTGGGAACACTGGGTGCAGCCACTATGGAAAACAGTGTGCAGGGCCCCCCAAAAAATTAAAAATAGAGCTGTCTTTTGACCCAGGGACCCCACTTCTAGGAATATATCCTAAGAATCTGGAAACAGCATATATTTTGTTCCTTTATTTTATATGCATAGCACATATATATATATATATATATATATAGATAGATAGATAGATAGATAGATAGATAGATATAGATATAGATACACATATATATTCCTATAATGATTTATTTTTTATTTTATTTATTTCTGCATGTCCTTCAGCTAATCCTCCCACTTACTTCCATCTGCTCACCCGTCTCCCCCATCCTCTGACCTCCGTCCGTCTGTCTCCCGCCTCTGACTCTCGGTTTCTATTTTGCGCCTCGGTTTATTGCGTAGACTGGATCCCACGTCGGAGCGTGGCCCTGCGATGCTCGTCTCAGCTCCCTGACAAAGTTCTCTCTCCTTCCTGCCCAACGCGCCACCTACCCCCCGTCGGCTCTGTGTCCCGGGTTTTTTTTGAGGGTCAATGAGCGTGAACGTGGCCCGTCCGACGGGGCAAACTCAGGAGGGACCGCAGGACAGGCGCACCCGTTGTTTCCCGCGCCGGGAAAAGTCAGCATCCACGCGCCTCCCGGGCGCGAAGGCAGAGTGAGGCCAACCTCAGGGTGACCTTCAGCCCGAGGGGAACCTCAAGCCCCTTCATGACGGCCGCTGGACTCACTGCTCGAGCGCCTCCAGTGTGTCCGGCCCTGGCCTTCGGTGGACGCAGCCGGAAAGAAAGGAGACCAACGTCCCTGCCTGTGCGTTCGGTTCCATTTCATCTTCCAGGGCAACCTCCCGGAGGCGGGTCCCCTCCCGGGCATTTGAGTCTCACCTTCTGCCTGTCAGAAGGGTCCCCAGGAGGGTCCCCGAATCGGGTAGATCCTGTCTGGGGTGCACAATGAAATGGACGAACAAGAGCGTGGAAGCCAGGCAGGCAGAAGAGAAGATATTCATTCTCAGCCGTGGCCACCGGCCTCCCCGCCTCGGCTTAACCCTGGGGGACCCCTGTCTCCGGTGCCGCCTGCCCCGGGGAGCTTCTCGGCTCCGTATCTCCGTCAGTACAAGACGCGCTGCCATCGGGACCTTCTGCTAACACCCCTGGGCTCTGTTTTCCTGTCTGCACGCTCCCCGCCTGACATCTTTCCCACAGGCCGGCCGGGGACGGGCTCTCCTTTGACGTAACGAAGTCGCCTCGTAGAGGGTTTTCAAAAACAAAACTGTGGCCCGGCCGGGCGGGGCTCAGCGGTTGAATATTGACTTCCGATCCAAATGATTGGGGTTCGAATCCTGGTCAGGGCACAGGCCCGGGTTGGGGTCTCGATCCCCAGTCGGGGGCGTGCAGGAGGCAGCCGATCCATGACTCTCATCATTGATGTTTCTCTCTCTCTCCCTCTCCTGTCCTCTCTCTGAAATCAATACAGATATATTTAAAAACAAAACAAAACAAAATAAAATTGTGCAGCCCCCGGCCAGCATGGGTAGGTGCTTAGACCGTCAGCCTGGAGCAGCAAAGGGTCGTGAGTTCGTTTCCCGGTCAAGACCATGGCCCTGGGTTTCAGGTTCGCTCTCTGACCCCCATTAGGGTGCCTGCGGGGGGCAACCCATCTCTCTCTCTCCCCGTTCCCTCCCTTCCACTCTCTTTTGGAAAAAGAATGGAAAAAAAATATCCTAAGTTTAGGATTTACAAAAAAATATCACCCACAAATGTATATTTTTCTCCCAGACGACTTGTGTTACGTCACTAGGCCTTGGGCACAATTGCAGGATTTAAAAAAAATTTTTAAATAGGATTTCTGGCCTTTGTTTTACCACCGTCCAGAGGTCATCTCAGTGGTTTTCTCAATAATCCTATCAAGCGGGTGGTGCCCTTGTGATCCGACACCCACATAAAAGGAAGGTCCTTGTGGGCACCCACCAGCCTTAAGGGGCAGGCCCATGCCACATGCATTCAAAACCTTGTCTGCCCTGTGACAGGGACCCTGAGCTCTTCCCTCCTTTTTGCTCGCACCCCGAGAAACCTCCGGTCCTGCTGGCAGCCACCCACTCACCAAACTGCTCACATGCACTTGGGATTTTCATGATTAAAAAAAAAAGCTCAGAAAAAGCTCCCTCGGGAGCCCCCACATCTTGCATTTTCCATCCAGTTCCAGGTTGGAGCCATCGTTTCCCGTCTGGTAGCTTCATCCAGACGGGCTGCGTTTGCGATCACAAAGCATGTAGTTAGCGTATTATTTTTAAAAACATACGTTTTAATTGATTTTTAAAAATTTTTTTAGAGCGAGAGAGGAAGGGAGAGAGAGAGCGAGAGAAACATTGATGAGAGAGAAAGACATTGATCGGCTGCCTCCTTCACGCCCCCTATTGGGGATCCATCCCCTCACCCCGCAACCCCAGCCGGGAATCGAACCCCAACCTCCCGGTTCATGGCACAATGCTCAGCCGCGGAGCCGCGCCAGGTGGGCCCAGCCCCTCTGATTCAAGCCCAAATTCCCATTTTTTTTTGTACTTGAAAAATCACCCATGTTGACACTGCCTGGTAATTTGGAAAATGTCATTTTATTATCCAAATGTACATGGTGTGGGCCTTAAAAAATACAGTCAAGCAGCCGCGGAAATACGGGGCCTGCTACCCTCTGCTGCGGACACACGGTCGAGGGGGAGAGACTTTGGGGAGCTCGTTCGGGCGTCTCGGGGTTTGCTCTGCGGGGTGACGTCTCGGGGTTGGTTCTTCGGGGTCCTGTCTCAGCTCTCGCCTTCCCTTCAGCCCTGCACCCCCACGAGAGGTCTTCAACTTCATAAATCGGGAAACGCAATATCCCCCCCACGTTCCTGGAAAAGGTAACAGAACCAAGGTGCGTCGGAATCGGAAGGAACTCGGGCAAGAATTTCCTACTTGCATTTCCAGGGCTGCTCTAAGCGTATTCAAGTCTTGTAAAGACCAATAATTTATTATTTTTCATGAGACGTAGAGCGTTTCTCTCTCTCTAGGCTCATGGTCTAATTAGAAACCAAAAAAAATATATATATATTTATATAAAAAGAGAGTTCCAGGAGGGGGCGTAGAAAAGAGTCGTTCATATAAAACGGTAGCTGGATTGTAGGAAACTTGTACATTAAAAAAAAAACACATTTCTTTTCTAAGCTCTTCTGGGGCCGACTGGAGTTTGGAAGCGGCGGGCGCTGTAACGGGAAGGTGGGCACTGGTTCTCGAAAGGTCGACGCTTCCAACTGCAGCGGGTTAACGAGGTGAGACCATCAGGCGCCGTTCATCCCTCCGGTGGTTCCTCTTCGGCAAACGGTCCTCGTGGGCCCTCCAGACGCCGCTTCGGGCATCCGAGGGGCCCCGACGTCAGTCCCACGGAAAATCTCCAATTTGCACGCGGCGTCCTGTAAACATGAGAGGCCGAGTCCGCCTTCCCGGTCTACGCGTTGCTTCCTTCGGCCAACACCTACCAGTCGAGGTCAAGGTCAAGGTCAAGGTCAGGATCCACCAGAAAATGCAGCTCAACCTGGGGGCCCCTGGGCCCCGTGACCAAGGCGTTTAGAATCGGACTCTGCACCCGAGGGCTCCCGACACATGAGGCTTTGTCCCGACCGGCTTCCCAGGCCAAACCTGTGGGTCCCCCGGCCCCCCATCTCCGCCGCCGACTCAGTACACGTGGATGTAGGTCGTCTTCGAGTCGCTGCCCAGGATGTTTTTGGCCGTGCACTTGTAAAAGCCCGAGTCCCTCTGCGTTGTCTGCTGGATAGTGAGCGACCCCTGCGGATGGACGAACCTGTGTCCGTAGAGACGGGCCTGGGCTCCGGCCGTCAGCTGTGACCTGTCCGGCAGCTCCCAGGTGATCTCGGCCTTGGGGATGCCCATGGCCATGCAGTTGAGCTTGACGGTGTTCCCGGGCCGGGTGTAGATGACCGGCGTGGGCTCGCTGGTGATCCGCGGGGGGTACGCTATGATGATCACGGGGAAGCTGACCGCCGACGGGCCGTGCTCGGTGTCCGTCCTGCACACGTAGGTCCCCCTGTCGAACACGGAGGCCCCGCGCACGGTGAGGGTGCCGTTGTCCCACAGGGAAAAGCGTCCCCGTGTCTGGGGACCCTGCAGGGACATCCCGTTGGGGAGCGTCCAAGAGGGGCGCCCCGGGCGGCCCCCCGATGGCGGGAGGCAGTGCAGGTGCAGTGTCTCCCCGTTGACGATGCTGACCAGGTTGCGATACTGCGGGCTGGTCTCCGGCTTCAACCCCACCTTCAGGGACACCAGCCTCTCCGTGTGGCCGGCGGAATTGCGGGCGACGCAGCGGTAGGCCCCGGCGTCCACGGAGGAGAGGCCGCTGACGTGCAGTTTCCCGTCGCCCTTGTGGTAAAACCTCTGGAGGCGCTGGCCGCTCGGGAGCTCCGTCCCGTTGGGCAGCACCCACACGAGCGTGGGGGTCGGGGTGCCGGCGGCCGAGCAGTTGAGGCTGATGGTGTGGCCGGCCATGGCGGTGATCTTCTCGCTGACCGGGTCGTGGAAGACGGGCTTCTCGGTGGCCTCCAGGACGGTCAGCTGGACCACGAGCTTGGCTTCGCCTCCTTCGTTGCGTCCGATGCAGGTCAGCTGCACGGAATCGGTCTTCCGCAGGCTCTTGATGTCCAGGGTGCCGTTGCGATGGATGGTCACCCTGTTCCCAAAGTACGGGGCCGGGAGCACCACGCCCTCGGGGAACGCCCACAGGACTTTGGGGGTCGGGATGCCCTCGGCCCGGCAGTCGATGAGTTTCCGGCTCCCCCCGGCCGCGATCTCGCGCACGGTGGTGATGGCATCGGGGTTCCCGTTGATCCTGGGCGCCTGGACGTCCACCTGGATCCACACCACCTTCCGGTCCTCCCCGGCACTGTTCCTGACCACGCAGGTGTAGTTGCCGCTGTCCGAGCGCTGGGCCTTCTGAATGAGGAGCGTGCCGTCCTGGTAGATCTGGTATTTCTCCGAGGACGCGGGGATCGGCCTGTTGGCCGGAGAGAGCCAGGTGACCCTGGGCGTGGGCTCGCCTTTCGCCTCGCAGGCCACGGTGACCACGTCCCCGTAGGGGACGCGGACCACGGCGTAGGTCTTGTTGCGGATGGCGGCGGGCTCGGCCACCACCTTGACGCGCACGGTCATCTCGTCCTTCCCGACTTGGTTTTCGGCAAAGCAGGTGTAGTCGCCTTCCTCCCGCAGCCCCACGTCGTTGAAGTAGAGGGTGCCGTTGTTGAAGACCACGTAACGCTTGGCGCGCCCGCCGCTGTCGTCCGACTGCATGAAGGAGTTGACCAGGCTGCCGTCCGGGAGGCTCCAGGAGATCTCGGGGTTGGGCAGCCCCGAGGCCACGCAGTCGACCTTGAGGTCGCCGCCGTAGAAGACCCTGTGGTCGTTGCCTTCTTTGTGCTCGATCTTGGCCGGCTGCATGACCACGTTCACCTTGAGGACCACAAAGTCGTCCCCGACCTTATTTCGGGCGACGCACAGGTAATCCCCGGAGTCCTTCTCGGTGACCGATCTCACCACCAGCGTCCCGTTGGCAAACACCTTCACTCTGGCGTCGAAGCTGATGGGCACAGAGAAAAGAAACGAGGTGTCAGTCCCCCCGCGGCGGTGTCTGGGACGCAGACCACGCGGGTCCCAGAACGGTAACCGCGCGCACCTGCTCCTGCCACGTGCCTGGTGGTTTCTGTGGCCTGGACGGGGTAGAGGGGCCTCATCCCAATACGGAAATTACGCGTTTACTGCAAATAGGAGCTCCCTGGCCGAGCCACCTTTGGGTGGCCGGGCTACGGACTGAGCACCGACCTAGGAACCGGGAGGTTGGGGTTCGATTCCCGGTGGTGGCACGTGCCCGGGTTATGGGCTCAAACCCCAGGAAAGGGCCGTGCAGGAGGCAGCCGATCCGTGAGTCCGTCTCATCCCCGATGTTTCTCTCTCTCTCCCTTCCTCTGGTCCTAAAAATCAATAAAAAATCTTGAGAGAAAAATAAAACCCCAAAAACGTGAAATGCAGTGAAAGTCTTCAGCCCTATTAGGGCGAAGGGGGGGGAGAGCGAGAAACACGGACGTGTGAGAGACACGGCCGTTGGTTGCCTCCTGCACGCACGTCCCCCCCAAACCGGGCCCGGAGATCCAACCTGCAACCCAGGTACGTGCGCTTGACCGGGGATTCGAACCCAGGACCTCCCCATGCGCGAGGCCGACCATGGAGCCCGCCGGCCAGGGCGTGATCTCTGAACTCCTTTCTCAACACCATGCGATTCTACGTCTGGAACTGTGCTGGATTTATTTATTTTTTAAAAAAAAACAACAAAAGAACCCAGCACGTCCCCTGCCCAGGATTGAATTCCACGTGGTCATCGGAGGTTCGTCGTTAATAAAAAAGCAACTACTAACGGCGTGCGGTCAGGTGGGGGTGAAGCCGAGAAAGATTTTTTGAATACGTCTCGGGGTCGGAAGCCAAAGATCTGCCCAGCCCTGGCCGGGGTGGCTCCGTGGTTACGGCGTCGGCCCCCCGACTGAGGGGTCTCGGGTTCGATTCTGGCCCAGGGCGTGAGTCTCTGCTGCAGGGTCTGGCGGGCGGCCGCCCGTCGATGTGCGTCTGTCCCGTCAGCATCTCTCTCTCCCCTGCTGACCCCTCCCTTAGACTCTCTATAAAAATCAACGGAAAAAACACCCTCGCTCTTCAGATTAATTAATAAAAAAAAATTAAAAAAGAAAATTGGACAGAGGCTCCTGTTTCTGTCAACACTTTGAAACGTGAACCAACGTGTTCCGATCGTAATCAGGATGAACCAAGGAGCTCGGGGCCGCACGCGAGCCCGCGCGTCCCCCGGGCGCTGTGACACGTGAATTTTAAACGGCGTCCCCTGTGTCCGAAGGGCCGGGAGGCCGCCCTTTCGTGGAACCCACGTGGCTTGTTTCATGGCCTTCACGCGGGAGATGAAATGGAAATCACGGACCTGCCGGGATGATTTCTGATTCACCGGGAGATACCAGTTGAAAACGGGGCACGGTTGTCATCTGGTCACGGCGAACGCAACCCCGGCCGCGCCAAAGGCAACGGGAAACAGGTCCCCTCCGGCCTGAGCTGGGGGGTCCGTGGATGCTGATGATGCTCCGTAAACCCGGGGCATCTCCCCCGTGGCACCCGGGGTGTTTCCTTCATTCTGTTTTGCCAATTAGCACCTATTTTATTTTATTTTATATTTTTTTAAAGTATATTTTTATTGATTTCAGAGAGAGGACAGGAGAGGGAGAGAGAGAGATAGAAACATCGATGATGAGAGAGTCATTGATCAAGCCCACGACCTTGGCCTGTGCCCTGACCGGGAATCGAACCCCGATTGCCTGGATCCTAGGTCGAAGCTCAACCGCTGAGCCACGCCCGGCCGGGCTCTTTTATTTTCTTTTTATTTTTAAAACCTCACCTGAGGATATATATATATTTTTTCCATTGCTTTGCAGAGAGAGTGGAAGGAAATAATCGGGGGGATCCCTGTGTAAGTTGCATGAGTGTCTAATCCCGAGGCCGTGCACCCGAAACGAACCTAACACTGTGCGTCAGCTGTAATTTAAAAATTTAAAAATTAAGCCAGGCCGGGCGTGGCTCAGCGGTTGAGCGTTGACCTAGGATCCAGGCGATCAGGGTTCGAGTCCAGGTCAGGGCCCAGGCCCGGGTTTCGGGATCGATCCCCAGTCAGGGGCATGCGGGAGGCGGCCGATCAATGACTCTCATCATCAATGTCTCTCTTTCTCTCTCCCTTCCTCTCTCTGAAATAAATAAAGATATATTAAAAAAAAAATCAATAAAAACATATTAAAAAATAAATAAATAAAAATAAAGCAGCTGAGGAGACAGAAATGTCCCGCCTTCAACACTTCGCTCGACGCCCCTTCATCGCTGCGATTTAAACACCCGAGGCTCCCGTGTGCTCTGTAGAAATTACCTGTGAACGTCGATCGCTTCAGCCGATATTGTCATTAAAAGGACAGTTGAAAATTATGATTAAAACAGGAGCTATTTGCCCCGGCGGGTGCTGCTCGGTGGTTAAGAGCATTGGTCTGCCCACCGAGGGGTCTCGGGTTCGATTCCTGGTCAAGGGCATGTACCTGGGTGGCAGGTGCCATCCCCGGGCCCTGGTCGGGCAGGTTTCGGGGGGGCCACCGATCCATGTGTCTCTCTCTGTCTCTCTCTGTCCCTTTCACTGTCTTAAAATTTAAAAAAATCACCGGAAAAAAATAGCCGTGGGTGCGGGCTAATACACACACACGTATTTGTTTTGTTCGGGGTGCTGGGTGGGAAAGCGGGGAGCGTAGGTGATAAAGGTTGGTTTGGGCGATTCCGTCCTGGCCGAGGTCCCTCGCTCCACGAAGAGGTGACCAGGGCCTGTCCCCAGGGCGCAAAGGGGAGGCGGGCGCAGGAGCCAGGCGCTCCTCTGGCGAGCCAGGGCCGGGCGCACGTACCTGAAGAGGGTGTCGATCATCTGCTTGGAGGGCAGCCTCCAGAGGATGCGCGGCCAGGGGTCCCCGGAGGCGCTGCAGTCCAGCCGGAGGGTCCCGCCGTAGCGGACGTTGGTCCTCTGCGGGGAGGTGCCCGTGATGCGGGCGTTGGCCGCGGCCCGCCGCACGTTCAGCTGCACCGTCCGGCGCGCGGTGCCCACCAGGTTGGCGGCCACACACTCGTAGCGCCCGCTGTCCTTGGGCGCCAGGTTGCGGATGTAGAGGGTCCCGTTGGGGAAGACGAACAGGTTCCCGTTGATGAACTGGGAAGGGCGGATCTGGGTGCCGTCCCAAAGCACCCAGCGCACGCTGGGCAGGGGCGCGGCCTTGGCGGTGCAGTGAATGTGGATGCTGAGCCCCGGGGGCAGGGAGATGTTCTCCAGTTTCTCCTGATGGATGACGGGCGGCAGGGCCGCCACGTGCAGGCGGATGGCCAGGCTGTCCGCTCCGGCCGCGTTGCTGGCCACGCACTTGTACACGCCCCGGTCCGCGAAGGACGCCTCTTTGATGGACAGGGTGCGGTTCTCGTGCAGGGTGACCCTGCCTTCCACCGGAGACACGGTCTGCCACACCCTCCTGTCCGGGAAGATCCAGGAGATCTGGGGAGCCGGGGTCCCCTTGGCCAGACACTCCATGGCAATCGTGTCCCCCAGGTAGACGGTGACGTCCTGGTAGTGGGAGGCCACGATCTGGGGCTGCTGAACCGAGACGGACAGCAGGACCACCATGCGGTCCACGCCGTGCAGGTTCTTGGCTGTGCACATGTACTGGCCGCGGTCCTGCACCTGCACCTTCCGGATGACGAAGGTGCCGTTCTTAAGGACTTCGAAACGCTGGACTCGGGTGTTGGGGGTCATGAGGGCTCCTGGAAGCCAAACACAGGGACAGTGAGGTTCCTGAGACACACGGCTTTTCGGTAAAGACCAAACAACGATGGCTTGTCCACAGTTCTGTTCACGGGATCCCACTTCTGGGAATATACCCTAAGTAACCCCGAAACACCCATCAGAAAGAACTTAGGCACCCCGATGTTCACAGAAGCTCAATTTGCAGTCACCACAGATCTGGAAACAGCCCAAGTGCCCATCTGTAGACGAGCGGATTAAAAAAGCTGTGGTACATCTATGCCGTGGAATACTATGCAGCTGAGAAAAAGGTGGATCTCGTACCCTTAGGGGCAGCAGGGAGGGGCCTGGAGAGGGTTATGCTGAGTGAAATAAGCCAGGCAGAGAAAGACAAGTGCCCCATGGCCTCAGTCATATGTGGAATCTAATGAACAAAATAAACTGAACAAAATAGGGCCAGAGACATGGAAGCATGGAGCAGACGGAGGGGTCTCAGAGGGCAGAGGGGACTGGAAGAGATGAACCAAAGAACTTATATGCAAATATGCAAAACCCACAGAAATAGACAATAGTATAGGGGAGGCCAAGGGAGGGGTGGGAGTGGACGTGGAGAGGTCAGTGGGGAGTAAAGGGCCGTCCGTAATGCTCTCAATAAAAAAAAACAATCATTCTCTTCACGTCCGAAACCACAAAAGCAAGGGCCGGCCCCACCTCCGGCGCGGGGCAGAGAAAATGTTTTCTTTCCCTGTACTTGACCCTGACACCGAATCCCAGAACTCGGGCAGCCCGTGTAGATTTCGTAGAAGATTCTAGAAGCCTTCCCAGCCCCAGGTGCTCCCAAGGTGGCCCCTGCATTCATTTCCATCACCGCAGGTACATCCCTGCTTGCCCGGCCTCTGCCTCGTTTGCATGGCTCCTGTCCCCGCTGAGCTCCCCGGGCTGGCCGCAGGGACGCCCCAGGCCTGCAGCCACCGTCCGCCTCTGCCCAGCCTGCTCCTGAGGCTGACGGGGGAGCCAACTCAGCCGACCATCCTCTGCTCCATCTGCTGGAGCTGAGCATTGGGTGGAAACTCCAGGTGGCATCTGACCGGCCCTGGTGCTTCCCCGTGTGGCCCTGCACGTCCTGGCGTGTCCCTTGCTCCAGGAACAGTGAGGAACCAACGACCTTTTCTGTGTCGCTCATCCCTGACCGGTTGGCCTCCTCAGGCCTGAAGACTAATAAATCCTATATTTAAAAACTGGAAAAGCCTGATTTTTTTTTAAATTATTATTTTTTAAGACATTCTTTGTGAGGTTTTTGGGTCTTTGATAGCACTATGGCCTATTCTTTTAATGGTGAAATTTTTCTCTGCGTCTTTTTTTTTTTAAAAATAATTTTCTGTAATCCCGGGCCGGGTAGCTCCATGGATTAGGGTGTCGTCCTGATCCAGTGAGGTTGCCGGTTCGATCTCCAATCGGGGCACATAGAAAAATCAACCGATGATGCATCAATAAGTGGAAATAAGTGGAAATCAATGTTTCTTCCTCTCTCTCTCTCTCTGTGCCTTTCTCTCTAAAATCAATGCATCAAAAATAATAATAACGACAGCCGGGCCGGTGTGGCTCAGTGGGTTGGAGCATCATCAGGAGCACTGAGGGGTCTTGGGCTCGATGGAAGGCCATCGTTCTGTTTCTCTCTCACTCCCTTCCTCTCTCTCTAGAATCAATGAAAAACACAACGTCGGGTAAGGATTTTAAAATAAAAGGATTTTTGCCCGGCCGGGTGTGGCTCAGCAATTGAGCATCGACCTAGGATCCAGGCGATCGGGATTCGATTCCCAGTCAGGGCACATGCCCAGGTTGTGGGCTCGATCAATGACTCTCTCATCATTGATGTTTCTGTCTCTCTCTCCCTCTCCTTTCCTCTCTCTGAAATCAATAAAGATATATTTAAAAACAAATAAATAAAATAAAATAAATAAATAAAATCATAGGTTGATGCCTCACTTCCAAGGCCCGAGGGTGGGACCGTCTTCGGCGACGGGTCTTTAAAGAGGTAACTAAGGTAAAATTAAGTCTTTACGGTGGGTCCTGATCCCATGGGACCGGGGTCCTTAGGAGCAAAGGACATGAGGACTCAGACGCATGTACAGAAGGGCGACCATGTGGGGACACGGGATGGGACAGCCATCTACACGCCAAGGAGACGGGCCTCCGGGGGAACCAGCCCTGCCCACGTCTGGATCTCAGGCTTCCCTCGTCCAAGACGGGGAGACATATACATTTCTATTGGGGTCTGGTGCCCGTAGGCAACGGAAACAACCCCATCTCTAGATTGAAATCAAAGCCCCGGCGGGTGCCGTTCGGGCATCGGCCTGTGGACCGAAGGGTCCCTGGTTCGAATCCCGCGTACCCGGGATTGTGGGTTCAACCCCCGACACCAAGCCCCGGTGGAAATGCCGACGCTTCAGCGCCCTACCTGTAGAAACCTTGGTCCACGTCACGAAAGGTGTGGGTTTCCCCGTGGCCTCGCACGGGAGGATGGCGTCCGTGTCCGCGGCGACGGTCACGGTCTGAGGGGATTTCGTGATAATCTGGGGCCTTTCGCCGAGGGTCCAGAACTTGGACGCGGGCGGTCCCCCCGCCGCCGAGAAGAGCTTTGCGCTGCTGGGGTGGTGGCTCCTGGACGGAGGGCCCGCGGACGTCACGAAAGGGATGGCGCCCCGGGTGGGGACGTGCTGGGTGTCGGGTGAGGGCGGCGACGTGGTCCTCGGGCGGTGTGACGACGGGGGAGCTGGGGGACCGAAGTCCACGTGGGTGATGCCCTGAGAATATATCCTATTGTAGGCGCCCGGGTTGACGTTTCTGTCTCTCACCCCTGGCGCCGGAGAGGTGGGTGCCTGGGGCTTTGGCATCACCCCGAACCGCGCGAAGGAGACGGTCCCGTTGGACACGAAAGGGAGTCTCCCGTCGGAAGGGCGAGCAACTCGGGAGCCGGGAAGCCAGCCCGCCACGTCTCGCAGGTCTGGGATGTCGTTATTTCCGAACGCCTTGGACTCGGCGTGGAACCAGCCCGTGCCGCGGTCCGTGACCTTACCCGGCCTGGAAGGACGCCACGGGCCAACGGGAGTCGTCGGGCTGGACAGTGTTGGGGTCGCCAGGTGCTTTTTGTCTGGCAAGACCCTTGAGGGGTACGCGGTTATCCCCGGCTTGTTGGTCAGGTGACGGGCAGGCTGGAGGGTCACCGGGTACCCCAAGGGGCTTTGTGTGGTCCTTTGGGGGGGTCTCGCTGTCCCTCTCGGTTGCCAGGGGACTCTGGCCGGAGGGTGGGAGACGTGGACTCTCCCATCCTGGGGGGGCCCCCCCGGGCCGCGCGGGAGGCTGTTTTGCGTCCCATCGTCGAAAGCTTCCTTCCCCAATTCCTGCCTTGAGGTGACGTGAAATCCATCGCCTTTGGGAGACGAGGTGGATAATTCGTTGCCGCTCCACACCAGCGGCATCCCCTCGTTGCTCGCGGGGAGGGTCGGGGCATCTGGGATCCCCACGTGATTGAGGAACGCGTTCTCGTCGGGAGCCGTTGGCACCGGAGACGCTCCCGGAGGGCGATGCGTGGGCCTCGCCGTGGCTGTGACCAGAGACACAGGAGCCGTGGACGGGGACTGGGACACCGGCTCCTCCGTGGGCGCGGGCGCGGGAGGCGGGCCGTGGGGTCTCATTTCAGAAACAACGGTCGCTGGGGCGGTTCCAGGATCACCCCGGGCCGTCACGGCGGATGCTGACTCTCCGTTTGCGCCGGGTGGAGCCGTCGAAGCGACACTATCTTCCCGTGGGAAGCGTGTGGGGACCGCCGTTGCCGAAGGGGACGCCTCCGAGGGAACCCCCGGGTCCCCCGGCTCTTTCCAAAGGGCTGACGGGTCTGGGAGGGTTTCCGACGGGCCGGTCACAGGCGCGTCTGTCTGCGGCCTCGCCGGCGGGGGATCCCGGCCGCCGGTTCCTGGAAAGCGGGGAGAAGGGGGCTGTTTCTTAAATTCTCCGCCAATGGACCCCTCGGAGCCAGACGGCGACGGGACGTTGGTGAGCGACTCCCCGGCGATGAAACGGTCAGTTTGACGGTCACTTGTATCGGCCACAGTATAAGTGCCTGATGTGGGCGTGTATGCGGCGGGCGTCATCTCTTGGGACGTGTGACGGGATAGATGCGTTTTTGGGGTGGCCGTCCCGCGCTCTGCCCCTCCGGCGCGCTCACGGGGGTCCCCGGTGCGGGGAGACGCGGCCGTAGATACCAGGACAGCTTCCGGGCTGGAGGTGGTGAGATCTTCACGCTCGTGTCCTGGACGGCGGGGCCTGGACACGGACGGGGTGGACGTGCCGTACCGGTGTCTGCCCGGCCTCTTCCCGTGTTTCCTTCGCGGGGATCCCCTGGTGACGGGCTCGGCGTGCTTCCCCGTCGTCGCCATGTATCCGGGGACCGCGACCGTAGGAACCAGCAGGCCACCCGGTGCTTCGCGGGTCTTATCTTCAGGCGGCCGATGGGGCCGGGTCGACGGGGTGTCCGCCGGGGCGGGCGCCGTGGGCGGGGTCTGTCTGTGTCGCTGTCGGGGTTTGTGGGGTCGTGGTCGCCGCCTCCCGCTGGGTCTTTTTCGGGAAGGGTGAAGGGCGGGCGCCGACGACGGCGAAGAGGCCTTCAGGGCGGGCGTGGTGGCACCTGCCGTGGCGCCGTCCTGGTCCAGGAGACGACCGCGTGCGGTTCCCCCGGGGCTCGGAAACGGGGTGACCCTGCCGTCCATTCCCAGGCTGGGGCCGGGCGGAGTGTTAGACTCAACGCCCCGACGCTCACTCTCGGGCCTCCCGGGGTCGGGGGGCCTTGTCTGGGGCCGATCTCCCCCCGGGAGCTTTGGGGGTCTCCTCTCTGCGCCCGCTTTTGTCACGGGGTGGCCTCCGGTACTCAAGGTGCTTTGCAGAAGCTGGAGGCCACCCGCTTGCTCGTCCATCTGTCCCTGTCCTGGGACGTCCGGTGCCCCTAACGTGACGTCTGCCAACGGCTCGGGTGTCCGGGCGTCCACCGCGGACAAGGTGGGGGTTCCAGCGAGGCGCCCGGAGGCCGCCGCTTTCATCGATTCGCCATCCGGTTGCGAGTTCATCCCCGGCTCTCGCTCGACGGATCGCACGACATCCGGCTCCCCCGACAAGACGGCGCCCGAGGGAGGCTCCAGTGTGGGTCCAGCGCCCACCGGGGACGGGGCCTCCGTGGCAACAGGCTCACCGACGGGCTCTTCGTCGACGGCGTCCAGGATGGGCGATGTGGAAGGAGCGTGAGGCACCTCGTGTGCCCACGTGGGGGCCACGGTCCCCGTGGCGTGAACGTCGGGGACAAGCGGACGTTCGTCGGTCTCCTCGGGAGACGTGTCGCTGTCATCGTGGTCGTGGTCATGGTCGTGGTCGTGCTCGTGGTCGTGGTCGTGGTTGTGGTCGTGGCCGGTAAATCCTCCCAGGTCCGTGCTGCTGGTCGCTTTGGCTTCAGCCCCGAGGCCGCCGCCCTGGCCGTGTCCGCGTCGCACGCCGGGCGAGGGCGCCGCGCTAGAAAGGGGCTCCTCGTACCCAAAGAAAAGGGCATCAGCCGAGGATTCGTCAGCACCGCCCGCGGTCCGCGCCGGGGACACCTCGGGGGGCGAGGCGACGGGGGAAACGGGCGTGACCTGCAGGCCGTCGGACGGAGGCGGGGCGGTCGTCGCGGCCTCGGGCGCCTCTGTCCCCTTGGCGAGGTTCTTCCCGCGGACGCGGGCTAGAATATCGGCCCAGTGCTCAGGCGTGATCTGCTTGTTGGCCATGCTGACCCTGCGCCGGGACTCGAAGGCGCGGCGGCCCTCGGCCACGTTGGTCTCCGGCGGCTCCTTCTCCGAACCCTTCCAGGGCTTCAGCTTCCTGCGGCCTTTCCTGGGTTCGGCTCCTTGGACGGGCGCCTTGGGGTCCTTGGGGTGCGGGACTTTCCTCGCAGCGAAATCGTCCCCGTCGAGGCCGGAGCCGCCCTCGTCCACGACGTCGCCTTGGAGCCTCGACAGGGCCTTCCCGTCGCCGCCGGTGCCTCCTGAGCCCGGGCGCCGGCCTCTTTTCGACGACCTCCCGGGCCCTTTGTGATTCACGGCGACCGCCACGGTGAAGCGGTCGGCCCCTCGCCGGTTGACGGCCACGCAGGTGTAGTAGCCGCTGTCGCTGGGCTGGACGTTGGGGATGGACAGGGTCCCGTCGGGCAGCATGTGGGCCTGGGACGCGTTGGCGAAGTCGCTCACGATCCTCCTGCTGGGGAGAATCCAGCTGAGCTGGGCCTCGGGGACGCCCGTGGCCCGGCAGGGTAACGCCACCGCGTCCCCGGGGTTCTTCCGAACCGTCACGGGGCGCCCGCCCGACGGCGGGGCGTCGGCAGGCTGGACGAGGACCCTGTAGGCCACGCGGTCCGTCTCGTCCCTCACCCGCGCCACGCACTGGTACACGCCCGAGTCCGACGGCTCCGCCGCCTTTATCTTCAGCCACCCGCTGGTGAGGATGGAGAACCTGCCGTCCGCGTCCGTCACGGGCGCTTTTAGGACGGCGCCGTCGGGCAGCACCCAGAAGATGGACGGGCTCTCGGAGGCCTTCACGTTGCAGCTGAGCTGGCACGTCGCCCCCTCCAGGACCGTCTGGGCTCTGCGCCCGGCGGCGCCCGGCTCGATCATCACCCAGCTGCGCCCGCGAGCCTGCCCCGCGTCGCCGCCCGGGGCCGTCAGGGCGACGCGGGAGGAGTAGGACAGGAGCACCTGCTTGGCGCTGCTCTGGCGCCGGTTGAGCTGCAGCTCTACGGACGGCTGGAGGACCCACGCGGGCTCGGCGCGGACGTGGGCCCGGACGCCCGTGTAGTAGAGGGCGTCCTGGTCCTCGGCGTCCTGCCGGTAGCGGGCGGCGGCCCCGGGCTCCTGGGCGGGCGGGCCGTCCCGGCGCAGCTTCACGGGGACCTCGCTGTAGTAGGCGATGAGCTTCCACAGCTTCTCGTAGTTGTCCCGCGTCATGGGGCACGCGAAGGTCAAGGCCACCGTGGCGTTGACGTCGAGCTCCTGGCTCTCCGTCTGGTTCACGCGGATCCCGTAGACGCCGCGGGGCTTGCGGATGCCGCAGGCCAGGCTCACCGTGTTCCCGTGCTCGTCGGTCATGTTCAAGGCCACGTGCCACGGCGGGGCCGGGAAGCCGTCGGGGGGGACCCAGCCGTCGTCGCTGTCGCCGACGCCGTCCGGGTCCTCGTCTTCGGCCTCCTCGGCGTCGCTGCGGCTGTCGTTGAGCCTCAGGGGCGACTCGATGGCCGGCTTCCGACAGGGGACGTCCGCCAGCTTGTGGATTTCCTGTCCCCGCAGCGCCCGGGGACTGGCGCAGGCCGCGCAGGACTGGCCGCCCTCGTAGGCCTTGTCTTTCTTACACTTCAGGACCCCTGGAACAGAGAACACAGAGACGCGGTGAACCGACGTCGGGGGGCCCGGGGCCGGGGGGGCTTTGCTTTCGGCCCAGGGCCCTTCGGATGTTCAGGAGCATCGTTTGCGGGCCGCACGCAGGGATCCGCTTAAAATTTTAAGAAATGAGCTATGAGAAAAGCGCCTGGATTTGTCGGATTTCGAGTCCAGCCTGCGGTCGCCGAGACCTGACGATGCGCCGGGACCGTGGCCGGCGCAGGCCGGACGCTCCCCAGGCCTGGGCGTCTCCCTCCCGTCGCCTCTGTGGCTGCATTTCTGGTCTTCAAAATCAATTTAAGGCAAGTGCGTGGTCACTACCTGGTTTTTTTGCGGTTTTTTTTTTTTAACGCGGTTTCATAATATTAACACGCCGCTCAGGAACTGTCTTTCTAGAATCCGCAGAAGCGCTTTAAAGCTTATAAAGGATTCCTTTTTTAAATTTTATTCCCGTTTTTGAAAAGACGGGTCGAGGGCTCGATTCCCGCCGAGGGGCAGGCGCCCGGGTTGAGCGTTTGATCCCCGGTGGGGGTTTGTGCGGGAGGGAACCCGTCGAGGTGCCTCTGTCCCGTCTCCATCTCTCTCCCGTTCCTTCCGCCCGGCCGCTGTCATTAAAAAAATCAATGCAAAAAAATATCGTTATTAACAAAAAAATAAAATAAAATAAATTATTGTTGAAAGTATCACAGACGTCCCCTCGTTTTTCCCGCCAATAACCCCGCTAACCTGCTTCTGCCTTAGCCCTTCCTTGGCGCGTCTATTTCGTCGGCGTCTATTTCGACCCCTCACATGGTCGTCTACGTAACCAAATGGTTTCCTCCCTGCGCCGAACCCAGGCTTCTCGGGGCCCTTTTTAAAAATTATCATTACTATTTTATTTTTATTTTTTTAAAATACCATCGACGGATGCTGTCGTCTCTCCCGGTGGAGAAACTCGGGAACTGGGAACGCATTTCTCGTTGTTGCTGTTCATCCCGCCCTGGCCAGAGCCTCGCCTGCGCACCTGACGGTCTCGGATGGCATTCCCGGGCAATGGATTTGATGCCCGGGCCAGTTCCGGGCACATGCAGGTGGCAAGCTATTGATAAGTCTCTCTCTCTGAAATCAATTAAAAAAATATATAAAATATATAAAAAAATTAGAAAGATGAAGCGACACCCAACGGCTGGAGAGGGCGGCTTCCCCACGGAGGCGAGACACCTGCGGCCAGGGGCCCACCGGGCCCGCCCGGCGCGGTTATCTGCGGACTTGGCCTCCCAGCGCAGAAACCAGGCTTCTCGGGGCCCTTTTTAAAAATTATCATTACTATTTTATTTTTATTTTTTTAAAATGCCATCGACGGATGCTGTCGTCTCTCCCGATGGAGAAACTTGGGGACTAGGAACATGTTTTTCGTTGTTGCTGTTAATCCTTCCCTAGCCGGCCGGCCCGGTGGTTAGACCCTCGGCCTGCGCACCCGCGGGTCTCGGATCAGATTCCCGGGCAATGCATCTGATGCCCGGGCCAGGTCCGGGCACATGTGGGAGGCAAGCTATCGATGAGTCTCTCTCTCTCTCTCTGAAATCCATAAAAAATATATATAAAAAGTTAGAAAGATGAAGCCACACCCGACGGCTGGAGAGGGCGGCTTCCCCGCGGAGGCGAGGGGCCACGGGCCCGCCCCCCGGCGCAGTTACCTGCGGACTTGGCCTCCCAGCGCAGAAACCAGGTCATCTCGCAGTCGCAGGCCCAGGGGTTGCCCTGCAGGTAGAGGTTCTCCAGCAGCGGCATGTTCTGCAGCAGCCCCTCGGGCAGGCCCCGCAGGCGGTTCTCTGCCAGGTACAAGTGCCGGACGCTGGAGAGACGGAAATAATCCAGGAAGGCGAAGGTGGAGAAGGTGCCCGGGTGCAGGTGCCGCAGCTGGTTGCCCTCCAGGTGCAGCAGGCGCAGGGCCGTGAGGCCCCGGAAGGCCTGCGGGTGGATGAACTCGAGCTGGTTGTGGTCCACGTGCAGCCTCACCAGGCTCCGGAGGCCCTGCAGCGTCTGCCCGGTGAGCACTCTCAGCTTGTTGTAGCTGAACTTGAACACCTGCACAGCGGGGGGTGAAGCGCGGAAAAAACCCGGGTTATAACTGTCAAACGGGAACAGAAAGGATGCAAAGCGTAGGGGAGCAATGAAGCTTGCTTTTGTTTTGTTTTTAAATTTATTGTCGATTAGAATATTATTTTATATGCGTTTCAGGTGCACGGCACGGTGCTTAGACATCTGTATAACTTGCAAAGCGATGCCCCCCCAATAAATCTAGAGCCCACCGGGCACCACGTGTCGTTATAACTTGAAAACCTGGAAAGCGGGGGGCGAAGCGCAGAAAAAATCCGGGTTATAATTTTCAAACGGGAACAGAAAGGATGCAAAGCATAGGGGAGCAATGAAGCTTGTTTTTTTTTTTTTTGCTTTTTTTTAATTTATTGTCTATTAGAATATTTTTTTATATGCGTTTCAGGTGCACAGCACGGTGCTTAGACATCTGTATAACTTACAAAGCAATGCCCCCCCATAAATCTAGTGCCCACCGGGCACCACGCGTCGTGATCACAATATTATTGGCTGTATCCCCCGGTGCTGAGCTTCGCAGTGGCAGGTCTATCCTGTAACTGCCCCTTTATTCGTCTCAACCCCGTCCCCCCTTTTCGCCCCAGCCCCCCGACTCTGCCCCTCTGTTCTCTGCATCTATGTCTGTTTCTGTTTTATCGGTTTACTTTGCTTCCTAGATGCCACACGTAAGTGAGCTCATGGGGCGCCTGTCTTTCTCGGACGGGGCTCACGACACCCTCTAGGCCCATCCGGGTTGTGGCTAATGGTCGGGTCCCATTCTTTTTCAGGGCCGAGTAGTATTCCACCGAGTGTAGGGAGCACTCGTCCATCCACGGACCCCGAGGTTGCCACCGTGTCTTGACTATCACAAGTAACGCGGCGACGAACGTGCGACCTTCCAAACCCACGCCAGAGAGGAGACGGATACGTTTCGAGCTGAACAAATAACCGCGAAAGAAACCGAATCCGTGAGCTCGTTTCTCATGTTTAAAGAAAAAAGTCTAGCCGGGCCGGGCATGGCTCAGCGGTTGAGCCTGGACCTAGGATCCAGGCGATCGGGGTTCGATTCCCGGTCAGGGCACAGGCCTGGGTTGCAGGCTCGATCCATGACTCTCTCATCATTGATGTTTCTGTCTCTCTCTCTCCCTCCCTTTCCTCTCTCTGAAATCAATAAAGATATGTTTAAAAATAAATAAATAAATATAAAAAAAAAATAAAATAAAAAAATAAATAAAAAAGTCTATTTTATACATGTCCAGAGAGCATTCTAGTGTTTTATATATAGTCATGGGTGGTCCTGGAGGCTACAGCTAAGAAGGGCTCTAGCCCTGGCCGCTTCGGCTCCGCGGTTACAGCGCCGGCCAGCTCGACAAAGGGTCTCGGGCGCGATTCCCGGTCAAGGACACATGCTTGGGTTGCGGGTTCGATCCCCGGGCCCTGTCTCGAGGCCACCGATTGACGTGTCTGTCTCTGGCGTCGATGTTTTTCTCTCTCTCTCTCCTCCCACACACTTCCAGTCTCTCTAAGAATTGACAGGAGAAAATACCCCCGACGGAGCATTAACAGCAGCTACACGGAGACGACTGGTTCTCCACGCCCGGCGTTACCTGGAGAGAGCCAAGGTCCCTCAGCGCCCCGTCGGGGATGCTCGGGATGTTGTTGCCGTGAACCATGAGCAGCTCCAGCTTGGTCAGCCCCGCGAACGAGGTTTCGGATACGGCCTGGATGCTGTTAAACCTGAAAAAACAAAACACGCACCCGGGTGACCCCATGCGGGAAAGATTCCCCAGCCGACCCTACAGAGAAACAACGGAGCAACGACGCGGATTCTGAGCTTTTTGTGCTTCTGGCTGTTAATCTACAAATTGATAAATTGATTTTAAATCTATAAATTGATTTTTATAGACGGAAGAAGGCGGAGGGAGAGACAGAGAAACATTATTGAGGAGAGAGTGTCAGGGATCGGCCGCCTCCTGCTCGCCCCCTACTGGGGATCGAGGGCAGGCGCCCTGACCGGGAATCGAACCGGCGATCTCTCGGCGCACAGGACAGCCCTCAACCGCTGAGCCACACCGGCCGGCCCGATTCTGAGCTTTTACTGATGCCGTTCCAAAAAAAAAAAATGCACACGTCTCTTTCTGGGGCCCCCAAGGACCGTGGCACCTTCTTATTAGCTTCTGTTCATTTCGGGCATAGCTGCTAGGGGGTTGTGAGTTGGCGTATGTGGATGCGGTCAGCGGATATTTGGGGCAATATAGACAATTTTTTTACTTTTGAAAGGAGCCAGTCGAAATGGCCAATTGTAGGAAATTGCGCCGTACAAGAGCGGCGGTAATGCGGGACACGCGGCCCCCAGGAGCGGAAGGAAAAAGCCGGCATCGGGAGTAGCTCCGAGTATAAAAAGACAGGCACATCGGTGGGTGGCCTCCCGCCCGCGCCTGGACCAGGGCTGGGGGTGGACCTGCAACCCTGGCACATGCCCTTGACCGGGAATTGAACGTGCGCCGCTTCGGTGTGCAGGCCGATGCTCTGACCACGGACGGACGCCAGCCAGGGCCCCGTTGTTACACTGCAACGACTCAGTTGGCTCAGCATCACCCCAGGCACCAGGAGGTCGCGGGTTCGAATCCCGGTTGGGGCACCTGCCCGGATTGGGAGTTCGATCCCCAGTAGGGGGCGTGCGGGAGGCAGCCGGTCAATGACTCTCTCTCTCCCTCTCCCTTCCTCTTTTTCTCTCTAAAATCAATAAAAACATATTTAAAAAAAAAAAAAAAATATATATATATATATATATATATATATATATATATATATATATATTCATATCTAGCCTGACTTTATGACTTCTCCTATCACCTCAATAACAGGAAAGAGATGTGCAGAGAATTACGAGGAAGGGCTCATCGCTAAACGCAGGAAATGCTAACGAGTTCCAGTTTTCTCCGGAACACACGTGCGCCTAAACCCAGAAACCCCGATTTTGAAGTCAATAGCTGGCTCATGACTTCCCCCGAAAGCCTTCCGAAGCACTTTTCAGCGATAAACTTTTTTTAAGAAAAAATACCCAAAAAAACCTGTTTTAGATTATTTCTGAAATTTATATTCCAATTAGAGCTGAGATGGGATACGAGATAGTCTTTGGGCTGAGGCACCACCTCATCTGTTTATCATTGATGAGGATCCTGCAACGAAATTTGTCCAGGGCAGTGAACACAAAAAGGAAATGTTTAGCTCGGCCAGTGTGGCTCAGCAGTTGACCGTCAGGAGGTCACGGGTTCGATTCCCGGTCAGGGCACATGCCCTGGGTTGCGGGCTCGATCCCCAGTAGGGGACGTGCAGGAGGCAGCCGATCCATGACTCTCATCATTGATGTTTCTCTCTCTCTGAAATCAATAAAAACATATATATATTTTTTAAAAAAGTGAATGCATAGCAACATCTACACTTTTTTTCCATTTTTGGAACCTGAGATTTGTCTGGAAACAGTAAAGAACATCAGGGTATCGGGTGAGGAAGTGGCGTTGGAAGAGCCCTGGCTGGGTAGCTCCGTTGGTTAGAGCATCATCTCGATATGCCAAGGTTGCGGGTTCGATTTCTGCTCAGGGTGCATATAAGGATCACCCAGTGACTGCATGAATCAGTGAGACCACAAATCTCTCTCTGTCTCTGAAATCAATCAATTTAAAAAAGACAAAAAACACAAAACCCAGCAGAGATGTAGGGAGTGTCTTTCTCACCTATTGATGGCCAGTTCCTGGCTACCTAACCAACTGAGTGACATGCTTCCTTTCGCATCAGAAATATATGCAAAACTGCTGCACGGATACAGGAAAAATGTTATCAAAATCAGTGTTTCCAACAAGGGGCAAATATTCAAAGGTCTATAAATCTGACACCGAGTGACAGTTTTCTTTTGTTTGCTCAAAAATATCTGGAAAGTAATTAAAAAAAAATTTTTTTTTGGTAAAAGCTTTGGGGCCGTCCAAACAGGAAACAGCAGACCTCTCCTTCAGCGCTGACTGGGAACCCTAAAAACATCTGTGTGGGGTTAAAACTTCTCATTAGTGCTCTGCCTAGAATCCCTCATTCCCGGAGAGGTTTGAATTCTTTCCAGATTGCTAAAACTCAAATGAGCAACCCCCGAGCTGTATCTCTATTGGACACCATTCTTATTTTTTTTACACCCCGCCACCCCCAACAAAACACACGATACCAACCTTGTTATCTGCTTTGAGATTGGTTTTCAAAAACAGTGCCCGGTGAGCCCTCACCTTAGTGGTTAGAGTGTCGGCCCTCAAAAGGAAGGGTCTCGGGTTCGATTCCCGGACAGGGGCATGTACCTGGGTTGCAGGTTGTATCCCCAGCCCTGGTCGGGGAGCATACGGGAGGCAACCTATGGATGTGTTTCTCTCCCATCGATGTTTCTCTCTCTCTCTCTCCCTCCCTTCCACTCTCTCTAATGATCAATAGAAACAATTTCCTAGGGAGGAAATTAACCAAAAAGTAACAAACAAACCTGACAAAAAACAGTGTTGTGTTGTGAGAATATAAATGTAACTTAGAAATGTGGCAGGTCATGTTGCAAATTAAGCGGGATGGAAATAATGTATTCCTTCTACATCCCGTGAAAGTTACTCCTTAGTTAACTTTTCTTTAATATTATGCAAAAGTATCTCAAGCGATAATACGCTAAAAAAGGGTCTTAATAAATGGTAAGACTGTAAAAAAGGAAACTGGGTTAGTTATGAATATCACCTCCTCTGGCAAACTCGAGATGTTTCCCCCAAAGGAGCAACTGTCCTTCTGGCTGGGTTTTCAGGCAGTCAGGTCACCGCACTACCCAAGATTTTATTGCGTAAACGATTTAGTGGTCTGTTGTTGTGGATTAGGGGAGGTTCTGTCTTACTGTCTTTTTAAAAATATGTTTTTACTGATTTCAGACAGAGGAAGGGAGAGAGAGAGAGTCATTGATCGGCTGCCTTCTGCACGCCCCCTGGCTGGGAATCGGACGGCGATCTCCTGGTTCATAGGTTGATGCTCAGTCACTGAGCCACACCAGCCAGTGGCCTTAGTGGCTCAGTGGGTAGCAGGTGGGCCCTTGAAATGAAGGGTCTTGGGTTAGATTCCCAGGTCAAGGGCATAGACCTGGTTGCCGGTTGGATCCTTGCCTGAGAGATTGGGGCTCATGCAGGAGGCAACCCATCCATGTGTCTCTCTCACACTGATGTTTCTCTCTCTCTCTCCCTCCCTTCTCCCCATCTCTAAAAAATTTTTAAAAATCCATGGAAAAAAATACGTTCGGGTGAGTATTAACAATATGTATATATATATTCTTATATGTATCCATGTGTCGTGCGCGTTTCTATTGACATATTAAAGAATCGCCAAGGGAAACGTCTCTACAGTTGAACTCGGTCACGATGCTTTGTCATCAGACTTCACGATGGCGCTGAGAGCTCATGGATACATCCAGGTAACCGCCCGAAGGCGCTCCCTCTGGTAGAGCTAAAACCCATAAAGAAGCCCATCGTTCTAGAAAGAGCGACGCGTGAAAGCAGGGACGGGAACAGTTACCCGCACACGGACGCGCAAAACCAAATAAAACGCGCAGGCAAAGAGGCAAATGCGCTCCCCCCGGGGGACGGGAAACGTGGTACAAACCCCAGATTGATTCTTTCCACATGTTTGGAGATCCCGGCGGGCACGGAAGCCAGGGAGCGGAAGGTGCAGTGGACCTCGGTGGGGATGTAGCAGGCGCAGGACTGAGGACAGGTGCGCGCGGCGGGAAGATGCGCCCAGACCAGGATCAGCACCACGGAGAGGGCTCTCCAGGGCGCCCACGGTGGCATCTTGTCCCGGGGGTGGTGCGTGGGCCCTGGCAACCTGCAGGGGTGGAACCAAAAAAACAAACAAACAAAAAAAAACAGATGCGCTTTGTCAGTTTATTTTGTTCATTAGATTCCGCCTGTACGGTGCCAGGTGCCTACTGGAAATATCGAGGGGGGATACTTTGTAACCACTAGGCTGTACTCCTGGAACTGATACAAAGTAACATCGAATGTCAACTGTAATTAAAAAATGAAGCTAGAAAAACAGACAGATGTACGTATCGCCGGGGTCGCCCTTCCTTGGGTTCAGCAAATGTTGCTGGAGTTGTGGGTAATGGTTTGAAGGTTCCCGAGACTTGACGATGACCGATTTCCGCGACGCTTAAAATATGTGAGTCAAAAAGTCCGAAATGTAATTTTGTAACGTTTCGGGGTTAATGTTAATCTTTGCTATAGAACAGTAGCTCAATTCCTGACTTTGAGTCTGCGATTTGGGAATCTCAGTAGGTTGTGAGCGAGTGTGTGGGGGGGGGTTGTCTGAGCCATGATATGTTGTACGTACTTGAATAAAAAACACCCCCAAGGAGGTCATTATTATCAGGAGTATGTCCCTCTTTCAGTGACATTCGTTCACGCTTTAATTATCTTTCCTTAACGTGCTCAAAGAGGCATTCACTAGAGCGAGATTCACTCTGTCATTTGTGGGTTTGTTAATTGTCTTTCATTTTTATTTCATGGGAAGATCCAAAGGTATAGCATCGTGCCCCACCCCGGGAGGCGGAAGGGGGTAGGAACTTTGGGGAAACCTCTGCAACCTCCACCATTAGAGAAAGAGGGAAAGAATTGCCCGATGAAATATATTCAGGCCAACAAAAATTACAAGATAAAAAAAAAAAACTGAGAGAGGTGGAAAGAAATAGGAAGGAAGGAAGGAGGGAGGGAGGGAAGCTGTTCAACTGCATTAGGCTACGTTCTTTGGAATGTCAGCGATGCATTTCCACCCCTGGGCCACGCCTTCAGCATCTCATTTTTTTCAATTTTTTTTTTTTTTTCTTGCCATCTCTCCTCTGAAGTTTATATAAAAACAGTAATTCGCACAGAAACTAAAAGGCACCCTAGAGAAACGCGTCCGTGCATGCGCCCCTGCTCCGGGCAAGCGCTCACCGCTGATTACTAACTCCACGCCCGCTCCTGCAGGATACAGGCACCAAAAAAAAAAAAAATCCGTAGCTTTGGCCTCTTTGGCAGGATCTCAGCGTCTCCTAAGCCCCTGCCCGTCCCGCCTTCCAGCTGCTCCGAAAGAGCTGACTGTGCAGCAGCTTTGGTGAAAGTCAGTCCAGGCTCCGCCTCTGCGCCCTGGAACCGTGCGCTCAGGGCTCTGCGCGGAGAGGGGAGTTTCCTGACTGGCCCCCGCCCAGGCCTCCCCGCCCCCGCCTGAGCGCTCCACTTGGGCTCTGGACTTGCGCCCAGGGCATCCCAGCTCGCGCCCAGTGTCCACCGGCGGACGTGGCCTCCGCGTCCCCTTGCCTTCCTCCCTGGTTTTCCCAGGGGGGACCCAAATCTCGCGCCCCGGAGCACCCCAAAGAACCTCGAAGGGGAAACCGCCCCGGAGCCTGCAAAAAGCCACCGGATGCGCCCTAGCAAACCTTGGAAAGCTGTGCGCGCAAAACCTGGAGCAGCCAGGCGCGCGCGGCCCCGGAGACCCTGGCCAGCTTCCAGCGCCGGGTCTGCCGCGCCCCCGCCGCCAAGGGCGCGGGGGGGGGGGGGGGGGTCGCTAGCTTTCCGGGAACGAGGCTCCGGTTGCCCCGAGGGTCCCCTGGGAGCCCGACACCGAAAGCCGCCTCTCCCACATAATGACTTCTCCAGCTTCCCCGTGGCTCAGCCCACGGCGCGCCTTAGGTCTCCCCCTTTCCAGGGAAAGAGTCGCGGGAGGAGGGGACGTTTCGCGCCGGGAGCCAGAGCGCTTGGGGAGGAGGCCCCGCCGCGGAGCTCCCCCCAGGAACGCAGGGGCGCAGTGGCTTTCCCTAGGGGGTCCCGTTGGCGGCTTCTTGGAAACCGAGGGTGGGTGGGTGAGGGGTCCCTAGGGGGCACGGAGGGAAGGGGAGAAGGGACAGAGGTCGGATTTCAAAGTCAGACCGACTCCAGGCATCTTCCCGCCAGATTCCATCAGCGCCTCTCCTGGATGGCAAGTGGCCCCTCAGCCCCTATAGTACCAGCAACAGCTGAATACGCCCCTTTGCCTTGATGCCCCCTCGTTGTTGTTGTTTTTTTCTCGGCTGTTCCCCCAAACCCCTGCGCCCGTTGCCGAAAGAGACCGTGCCCCGCCATCCCCGGCTGCGCCCCCTTTCCCACCCCCACCCGGGAACCCAGGTGGCTCTGGGACCTCACCTGTCCCTCGGAGGCAGAGACCCAGGCGAGCAGCGCGCTCTGAGCATCCACGGGGTCGGGGCGCGAGTCACCCCTGGGGGTCCGCAGGAGGCATGTCCTTCCCGGGGCCGGGGGCGAGGTGACACAGCTTCCCAGCTCGGCCAGGCGAGCCGGAGCCCTTTTATTACAGGCGCCGAGAGGCTTCTGGAGTCCACGCCTCGGCCCACCCCCACCCTGCCCCACCCCGGGGAGACGGGGCGCGGGCCGGAGCCAAGGGACCCTGGCCGCGCGGCTCTGCGCTCAGCCCTCTTCTCGCGTCTTCATCGCGCCGGGCGCAGGGTGGGCGCGCCTGTGCCCCTCGGGCTGGACGCGGCGCACGGCTTTGGGGAGGGTTATTGCTGCTCCCAGAGCAAGTCCCGGGACCCGGGCGGAGCAGGGGAGGGAAAAAGCAGGGAGCTGCGCCCGCAGAGTCTGCACCCCGGCGCCCGTTCCAGCAGCGGTGGAGACGGTTTCTTGCTTTGTGGGGGGAAACACAGCAGGGTTTGGACGCCTCGAGGTGGGCAGGGGGGCGCGCCGTGGCCTCTGGCAGCGCCTTGCAACCCTGGTGCAGGCGGGAGCCGGCTGCGCCCCGCCAGCCAGCGTCCCCGGAGCCGCAGGCCCGGCTGCAACGTGAGCCCCACGGCCACGCCCTCCCGCCTCTGCTTCTGCTCCTGGCTGCGCGCTCCCCTCCGGCTGCCAGAGTCCTCCTGGCAGGAAGGTGGGACTGGTCTCCTGCGCTTGGAGAGCCCGCGGGGGCCGGGCCAGCACCGGGAGCCTTGGGGAGCCTTGGGGAGCCTTGGGGAGCCTTGGGGAGCTTTGCGCGCAAGGACCTAGAGAGGGGGTGAGAGCAGGGCGCGCAGCTGACCCACAAGGGGAGAGACTAGGAGGAGGTCACTTGGCTTCCAGAGGGGCTGTGGGGAGGGATCAGCTGGGACGGTCATCAAGAGGGGCCCAAGTGGGACTCCAGGAGGAAGGCACCGTGTGGAGGAAGAACTGGGGGGTGCGCAAAGGAACAGTCCAGGGGGCTCCAGGTGCAGCCAGCTGCATGCCTGGGATCCCACCAGGGGCCGCCAGGTCCTGGCCAGTGAGGCTCAGGGGTTAGGCCGTCATCCTGCTCACCCAAGGGCCACAGGTTCGATTCCCGGTCAAGGGCACGTGCCTCGGTTGGAGATTCAATTCTGGCCCATCTGAGCAAGGGGAGGAGGCAAGCAATGGATGGGTCTCTCCCACATCGATGTTTCTCTCTGTCTCTCTCTCTGTCTCTCTTCCACTGTCTCTAAAAATCAATGGGAAAATATATCCTAGGGGGAAGGTTAACAACCACAAAAAAAAAAAAAAAAAAAAGAGATGGCCTAGAATGAGCCATGGATGCGTCCTTTCCGATGCACAAAGTGTGGGCTGCTTTCCTTTTTCGCACCAGGCGTCCAGGAATCCCTCGCTGCGGCTCCGCCGGCTCCCTGATCGGTTTGTTCAGTGGGTTCACAAACGAGCCAGTTCACTTCGTCTACGGGATTATTTCCCCACACCCTGCGCTGATGTGTTTCCAGTAAGTGGTTTTAGGTGGCTGCTTGGAATGACCCAAACCCATTGATTAATTTAATTTAATTTTTTTTTCACCCTTGAGTTTTGGAGAGAGTGGGAGGGAGGAAGGAATGGGAGAGAGAGAGAGAAAAACATCGACGTGGGAGAGACACATGGATTGATTGCCTCCAGCGTGCACCCCAACAGGGGCCGGGGATTGAACCTACAACCTAGTCTCGAACTCGAACTAGTCTCTCCCCTTGTGGGTCAGCTGTGCCCCCTGCTCTCAGCCCCTTTCCAGGTCCTTCCGTGCAAGGCTCCCCCAGGCTCCCCAAGGCTCCCCAAGGCTCCCGGTGCTGGCCCGGCCCCCATGGGCTCTCCAGGTACGTGCCTTTGACCAGAATGAAACCTGTGGCCCTTCGGTCACTGGGTCAGCGCTCTAACCACTGAGCCAAAGCAGCCAGGGCAAGATGTGTCTGGTCCTGATCTTCAACTCTCTCAACTTGGGCATCCGGAAGGAAATATTTTTATTTATTTATTTTTAATATGTCTTTATTGATGTCAGAGAGAGGAAAGGAGAGGGAGAGAGAGAGGAACATCAATGATGAGAGAGAGTCACGGATCGGCTGCCCCCTGCACGCCCCCAACTGGGGATGGAGCCCACAACCTGGGCCTGGGCCCTGACTTGGGAATCGAACCACGATCTCCTGGATCCTAGGTCGATGCCCAGCCGCTGAGCCACACCGGGCCGGGCCAGAAGGAAATCTTAACAAGGTTTGCCAGATCAGTTCCCAGCTTCCAAATCCTGCCCTTGACCATACTTCCCCTGAGGGACATGGGGACAATGAAAGCTCACCCCCCCTTTTACCCATCTCCACCCAGTCTCTGCCCCCACCTTCCCTGGCCATCACCACACAGTTGTCTGTGTCCATGAATTGTGTATATAATAGGTTCTTTTAGCTAATTTATTCACTTTCTTTCATGCAATCCCTCCTGCCTCCTTCCCTCTGAGATCCCTCCATCTGCTCCATGCTTCCACGTCTCTGGATTATTTTGTTTGCTCGTTTATTTTGTTCATTAGATTCCACATACGAGTGAGATCTTGGGGATGCTTATCTTTCTCTCCTGGCTTATTTCACTCAGCATAATACTCTCCAGGTCTCTCCCTGCTGTCCCAAAGGGTGAGAGATCCACCTTTTTCACAGCTGCATAGTATTCCACTGGTATAGACGTACCACAGCTTTTTTTTAAAATTTTTTATTTTTAAATCAAATGTAAAACAACGCCCACCTCTCACGGCTGTTGTGACATCAGGGTGCAGATACAAGCCCTGAACACAGTCCCCGCATCCTATCTGTAGTTAATACGTAGGACCTGGAGAACCGACAGTCTATGATTTTCTATTGCATACTTGCGGCTTTCAGTCTATTACCCAAATTTGCCCTGAGGCAGGATCTCTGGGGATATAGGGCCTGTTTCTTCTGGCAGCTGCTGTTCTTAGGCTTTCAGACCCTTCAGTGAGAGAGCTGAGTATTCCCAGGGCGTCCGTGGAGTACCACGGAATCACGTGGCTCTTTGCTTAATGGGGATTGTGCATGTTACTTGTGAGTCGGGTGGCTGCGCTCCCCACTGTCGCCCAGCCCACATGATCGGGGGGACGGCTGCCCCTAAATATTCCAGAATAACTGGAGGGAGAGAGAGAGACAGAGACAGAAGTCAGCACAGGAAATGTCTACTTTCGTAGCCGGAAAATCCCAGGGGAGGAGTGCTTGCTAGCGGGGATGTATCTGTAGTTGAGGAGAAACAGACTTTTAGGAATGTGCCATGTGAAACTTGCCCCCCAGCCTGTCTAGGATAAACACCGAATGGTAACACAGGCTACCGGCTCTGAAAATGAGAGGGTATTTCTGGTTTGGTTTGTTGGTGCATACCATCGCCAGCGGATGTCTCCGGCTCCCTTGCCTGTCCTAAAATGCTTCCAGATTTTCTCATCGGCGTATTTTAAAATGGAACGACGTAAAAAAAAAAAAAAAAAAGACAATAAGAGGGACAAGTCGGAGAAAGAGTCCGCGTCTGCCAAGCACGGTTGAATTATTTTCCGGGGAAAATGATGCTCAGCCTGAAAGGGCAGAAACGTGCAGAAAAAGGGTGGCGGGTAAGGCGTGAACTCGGTCTGACCCACCGCGGGGGACTCGCTGGAAGGGATTTCTGGGTAAAATAGAAGCGATTTATTCACCGCTGCTTTTATCTGAGCCAGGAGTTTCTATTACAAGGAAAGTCATAGACATGTGCTCCCCAACCCGGGAAAAAAAACCAAAGGCAGAAGAAGGAAGGCACAGAATTCACCTGCCACTTCCCTCTATTCCATGCATGCCAGCGGTGGGCAAGGAGGCCTTCAGCACCCACAGACGCACCCCTCCAACACATCATGATTTTTAGGAAAGAGACAAAGATCTCAGGCTCTGTTTTGAACCTACAGAAGCAGCCGTGGGCTCCGCGTGCCAAGATATGGCGACAGGTGACTGCGCCCTACAGGATATCTGAGGACCACCGGGCCACCAGGGTTCTTTAAAAAAAAAAAAAAAAAAAGCTTCATTGATACTTTGTAACATTAAAATAATGCCAATTTTTTAAATTAATGCCAATTTACTATGGCTAATAGGTCTTAGATGTCATAGCAAAATAGCTTTTGCTATTTCTCCCATCTCACCCTCTTCGACTCTCAGCCTCCTATCTACAGCCATCGCTTGAACATCTAACAGGCGTCTCGCCCACGACGCGTCCAATCAGAATGCCCCATTTCCTCCCAAATGAGCTCTTTCTCCACCTCAGTAAATACCACCATCCTTCATCCCACTGTTCGCACAGAGACGTCTGCATTCCGTGTACCAAACCCGTGGCTAAGTCCCGCCAGCTCCCCCTTTGAAATAGGTGATGGCTTCATCTGTGCTTCCATGTCATTGAATCTATCCCGTTCATCAGTGTATTAAGTTCTTTCGATTCAGGTATTTCTCCCAACCTGCGCTGCACCCACCCTGGTCCCAGGCTCTCCTACTCTTCTCTGAGACTCTAGCAATAAGCTCCTCACTCATCCCACTTCCACTTTGCCTTTCCATGGTCCCATCCCCACTCGGCATCTGGAGTTCTGCCGTCCCATCAGCATTCTTGGAATTATTTGCCCCCCGTGTCTTCTCTGCATCTAATTTCTATCGCCCTGGATTCTCAATGCTGGCGATTTTGTCTGTGTCCCTCTTCTAATCTGTCCGTAGGACAAGGTAAATCTAATTCTCATAGTCTCCAGTTAGGGACTTTATACTCAAACTTCCTTTAAAAAAAAAAAAAAAAAAAAAGCTTATTGAGGCACTGACTGCAAATTAGATTGCGCAAACGGACTAAAAAAATAAAATTAAAAAAAATTTGACAACATAATTGGAGCCCATGCTTCTGCAGGTCCCAGGAGGAAAAAAAAAAAATGAACTAAGTGCACTTGAATCAGACTCATAAAGTATGAGACTCACCTAAATGAACCACCCACATTCTCCCCACGTGCCCTGTGTCGGTATCTAAGATGGGCTGGCTTTGTTTATTAGCCACGTATTCTGTATCCTCGAGTGACACACCCCGGGGCTCTGTTAGGTAACAGTTTCCAAGAGAGATTAAACATTTCAGGGCCGTGAAGTAAGTTAAACTGAGGAACATGTTCGTACATCAACTTGAACCCCGGGGGCCCCAACACCTATTCAACACCTGGATAATTGTATCCTCTTTTTTCTTTTGAAGGAACACAGTTACAAGTTACGTGCATTCCTCGTATGGAAACAAGGGTCTGTGTCTATAATCTAAGTGTCTACATTAATTGCACATAAAGATAGTGTTGCAATGATGAGGGTAATCTTGATACAAGGAAAGCGAGTCGGATGACTCTTAATTGTCTGCCGTTGAACACAAGGAGCAGTGGAAAAAAGTGGATACTGTTGCAATGACGGGGGTAATCCTGATACAAGGAAAGCGAGTCGGATGACTCCTAATGGTCTGCCTTTGAACACAAGGAGCAGTGGAAAAAGTGGGAAATAATGCGGATATGCTTAAAACAGGAGTCCCACTGAAGCGACAACTGATGTAAGAGATACAGCTGTGCTTTAAAGGGAAATCAATTCAACGGGGGACATTTCCCTAATTGGTTATGTATTCCCCATGATATTTTATCACCCCAGCCTTGACCCGTGTTGCTCAGTGGTTAGAGTGTTGGCCCGAATACCGAAGGGCCCAGGGTTCGATTTCCGGTAAAGAGCACATACCTGGATGACAGGTTCAATCCCTGGCAGGTGCAGGAGGCAAGCAACCAATGTGACTCTCTCGCATCGATATTTCTCTCTCTCTCTTCATCTCTCTCCCTCCCTCCTTCCTTTCCACTCTCTCTTAAAAAAAAAAAAAAAAACAACAATGGAAAAAATATTCTCAGCTGAGGGCTAATAGCAACAAAATTATCACCCATCAATGGCTAAATTAATTACATACCATCCTTTCCAAGTTCCTGGAGAGACTAAATTAGTTTACAGTCTCCTGTGTTGGAAGCCTGATTCTTATAGGGGCAGGTGTGCTCCACATTTAGCCACCCCTGTTACCCCGAAATCCATTTCTTTGTGACTTTAGCAGGTCACAGGTACATCCTGAGGGGCCTTATGGAGTATCTTTGCTGCTTTATGTACATGGTAGCCCTTCCGATGTTAAATTTCTTTTCTTTAAGATGAATACATGCCCGTGCCTGTCATGGTCAACAGACTTTGCTTTTCTATATTTTTTCTCAACAGAGCCCGCTGTGCTTATGGGTATCCAGGTGAGTCCAGCAGGAGAGAGGGTTGTGTTTATCCCTCAGCGGACAGAGCTCAATGTCAAGCGCATTGTTTGATCTGGGCAGGTATTTCTCACAACCAATTCATGTCGAGTCTGTCAGAGATATTTATGAAAGGTTTGTGAGCCACTCAGTGATCTCTGCCCAGAGTCGTGTGGAGGGAGTCAAGACTTATCCAGGTGGGCTTGATGTCGTGGTGGGCATCCTTGTAAAAGAGAGGCAGGTGATGATGGTGATGATAATGACGATGGTGATGGTGATGATGGTGATGGTGATGCTGATTGTGATGATGGTGATGATGGTGATGGTGATGATGGGGATGATGGGGATGGTGATGATGGTGATGATGGTGATGGTGATGATGGTGATGATGATGGTGATGATGGTGATGGTGATGCTGATTGTGATGATGGTGATGATAGTGATGGTGATGATGGGGATGGTGATGGTGGTGATGATGGTGATGGTGGTGATGATGGTGATGGTGATGATGGTGATGATGGTGATGGTGATGATGGGGATGGTGATGATGGTGATGATGATGGTGATGATGGTGATGGTGATGCTGATTGTGATGATGGTGATGATGGGGATGGTGATGGTGGTGATGATGGTGATGGTGGTGATGATGGTGATGGTGATGATGGTGATGGTGATGATGGTGATGATGGTGATGGTGATGATGATGGTGATGATGATGGTGGTGATGATGGGGATGGTGATGATGGTGATGGTGATGATGGTGATGATGATGGTGATGATGGTGATGATGATGGTGATGCTGATGCTGATGATTATGATGATGGTGATGATGGGGATGGTGATGATGATGGGGATGATGATGGTGGTGATGATGATGGGGATGATGATGGAGGTGATGATGGTGATGGTGATGGTGATGCTGATTGTGATGGTGGTGATGATGGTGATGATATGATGGTGATGTTGGAGATGATGATAGTGACAGTGATGATAGTGATGCTGATGATGAAGATAATGGTGATGTGATGGTGATGGTGGTGATGGTGATGCTGATGATGGTTTCTTTTCATGGGAGAATATCCCTGTTTGCCTCCTACACCCATTCAAGGTCAAGCCTGGCTGCTGTGGCCTGTTCATCAGCACTTCTGTCTCCCTTCTCCAGGTCAGGATGCTGATGGGCAAAGATGAACCATTGAACCCACAGGAAGCAGAGACTGTTCTTTGAAAGTAGAAATGCGGACCAAATGTATTTTTAAAATCCATCTCCATATGCGATGCTGAAATATCCATCCTGTCTTTCTTTGATCACTTTCAGCCTCGTGCCTTCCGGGTGTTTTCAAAACGTGTTCTTGGCATTTGCAAACGATTATATGACTAGCATTCGGAAAATAGAAGTGACATCAGTTCAAAAGACTCGTACTTCCTCGTCTTGGCACTGGAGTCAGAAGTCATTTTTGATGATGTAGAAACCCTTTGGAACTTTAATCCAACTACATCCAAAAAGGGGAGGAAAGGGGCATTTTTTAGACATTTTTATTTTAACTGTTCTTACAGAGACCACAGCACAGGGGGGAGAAAAACCTGCAATGGTTTTACTATAATAAAGTATACGATCCATGCAAAGCAAAACACATCTCCACAAAATAATACTCGCGATGAATATTGATGGCAAGCTGAAGACAGATTTTGGAGAGGAAAAAAACAAAACAAAACACACACAGAGTAAATTGTGATCTAATAAAAAATTATTTTAAAACTTAATAAAGCAGAAGCAACTGGCCCTGGCTGGTGTGGTTCAGTGGTTAGAGCGTTGGCCTGCACACCGCAGGGTCTTGAGTTTGATTCCCGGTCAAGGGCATGTACCTGGGCTGCAGGTTCGACCCCAGGCCCTGATAGGGGCACGTGCAGGAGGCAACCCATCGATGTCTCTCTCTCTTTCCCCCCTCCTTTCAATTCTTATATAAAAATCAATGGAAAAAATATCCTCACTCCTTGTGTGAGAATTTTTTTTAAAAAAGCAACTCTATTTATATCATTTTGGCAAAAATCTGTGAAAATGGCAGCCATTTAGAGCAAAGACACATTTCTATGGTCAACACCCAGGTATTTTAAACGGAGCGAGGCCGATGGCAGGTGGCCATTGATGAAGTTGTTCCACCTCTTGGAACCCAAAAGCCAAAAAAAAAAAAAAAAAAAAAAAAAAGCCAATTTCTAAATTAAAAAAAAATAAAGCGTTAGCCAGAAAAACGTGTCTCCTTTGATTTCTTTACTCGTTGCAAGCTGTACCCGCTCTGCCAGAGGCGGATCATCGGGGAGTTTGTGGTTGCAAATTGTTAACATATAATTTGTTTCTGAGTTTCCCGGCCGTTGGCATAGACTCTCTTTTGAGGTTTCGCTTTGGGTTAGGACGAAAAAAATAAAAAATAAAAAATGATGACCCATCAAAGGCATCTTTCTCAATACTGTTTCGTTTGAAAGCGATTTCAGGTCCCTTTCCAGCCCCTGGTGACTCCCGCGTGAAATTAAAGGGTTGCGAGAGCAAGTATCTATTAAACGAATCTGAAAAAAATGAACATGAGCCGTGGAGATGGGCTCTGTAGGCAAGCGGACGGGGTTCGGGGGGGAAAATGCATTTCACGGCTGGGCTGCCTGGTAAGAGCTTCTTAATATAAAATTAGTACTTTCTAATTTTAGGGAATAAAATTAGAATAAAATAGGGATATATGGGAATGCGTACCATGGTTTGCAATAAGAAAAAAACATAATATAAGGATCCGAGAAATCCTCCTAGAACGTCCAAGGCTTCATGTGCGTATGAATCACCCGGGGACCTTGTTACCAGGCGGGTCGGGCTCAGCATCTCTCCCGGATGGAGGGTCCGAAAATAAACGCAGGTGTCTCTCGACCTGGCCCTGGATTAGTCCTTAAGCTCTCTGGGCAACGCGAATATGCCGTCAGGATGGAAAATCCCAGATTTACGCAGAGGCCTGGGTTTTCCCAAAGAGGAGACGTGCGCCGAGTGGTCTCGGGACACAAGGCCTTCTGCCCGCGTTGAAGCAAAGTGGAATCGTGGAAACCGCCACCTGCCTTCCCGATGCCCAGGTTTGGGCATCTGAGTCTCTACCAGCCTGGCACCCCGGGTCCGATGAGCTTTGATTGATTAAAAAAAAACACACAAAAATACTAGAGGCTGTGAGGGCCGGCGTGGCTCAGTGGCAACCGCATCGTCTTGTGCACCTGAGGGTCTCGGGTTCGATTCCTGGTCAAGGGCACGTACCTGGGTTGCAGGTTCGAATCCTGGCCCAGGTCTGGGTGCAGGTGGGAGGCACCCATCCCTGTGTCTCTCTCACATCCATGTTTGTCTCTCTCCCTGTTCCCTCCACTCTCTCTAACAATGAAGGGGAAACATATCCTCTGGTGACGATTAACAACAAGAACACGAGGTGCTAATGACCGAAGGTGCCAGGGAAACAGCAGAGGAAACTCAGCCACAAAGCGTCGGTCTGTCCACCCTTCCCCGGGTGCCGAGGTAGCTCCGCAACCAAGAAGGGCCCACTTTTCATCCTGGGTGAAAGTCGGGGGCCATGGGGGGCTTGGGCGGGGAGAGCAGACAGACGGACAGATGGCAGCAATGCGGACTTTGGGGTGGACACACACCGGGCTCCAGCCTGCGCAGAAGACACACTCGCAAAGCCGTGTCGTCCTTGGGGAGCACACATGGCCGCTTCTATCTCCGTGTGCATCTCAAATTAATTAAAATATGTCTGTGGGGTTTTTTAAATATATATTTTTTTATCATTGATTTCAGAGAGAGGAAGGGAGAGGGAGAGAGAAACATAGATGTTGAGAGAGTCATGGATCGGCCGCCTCCTGCACGCCCCCTACTGGGCAACCCGAGCGTGGGCCCTGACCAGGATTCGAACCCGTGACCTCCCGGTTCATAGGTCGATGCTCCACCACTGAGCCACATGGCCGGGCTGTTTGTGTGCGTGCGTTTTTTGTTGTTTTTTTTTTTTTTTTTTCAAGGGAATTCCTGAAGAGACATTGGAAAGGACGCCGACTGATATTCTCCCGACAGCACCCAGGCAGAGAGACGCCGAGGATCCGGGACCAAGTGGGGGGCTCCGAGCGGGTCCCTCTAAGGGCTGCCACCCTGATCCGTGTCGAAACCAAGTCACGAGGGTCCTGGGCCCTTCTTCCCTGGGGTGGCCTTTTTTTTTTTTTTAATTTTTTTATTTCCCCCAGTTCTGTTCTTCTGTTTAAAGGGAGTTTCGCTAGAAAAAGAAACAAAGAACAGGAGAGAAAAGTTTCTGTTCCACCCCCAAAAATGCCCCCATTTATTCACATTCTGAAAGAACTCCAAGGTCCGGATGTGAACTTAGGAAGGAAAAAAAAAAAATGGGTTTAAGGACAGTGTGGGGCCCTGAAATGCTCTGTGGAATATACCGGTGGGCAGTTCAGGGGTCAAGGGTGGGGGCCAAACCCCGAGTCCACAGTCCAGCTCCCACAAGCGTCCTGACCCAGGGGCCCCAGCAAGACGATGCCGAGGGTGCGGGAAGCCATTGATTCACATCATCAAGACGGTTTTATTTTATTATTTTTAAATCTCCCCCCGAGGGTATTTTTTCCCATTGCTTTTCGGAGGGAGAGGGCGAGAGGGAGAGAAACGTCGATGATGAGAATGGTCGACCGGCCGCCTCCCGCACGCCGGAGAAGATGTCACAGCCCTGAGATAATTCGTGTGCAGAAGGGAGTAAGGCCATTAGCATGCCAAAAAAAAAAAAAAAAAAAGTCCCTTGGGGAATGGAAGGGAAAAAAATAATTACCAGCCATACGAAGACCAGGAAACAGTGATTAATGATAATTCATTGCTCTCGCCAAGAAGTGATCTCAGCAACCGGCGTCTTAGGTAAATGCTGAGTGGGAGGTTCTCCGGCGAATATATTCCACGTATCCTTGGGAATTCGAAGAGGCCGCTCATGCCCGGCCGGCGGGGCTCAGGGGTTGAGCATTGACCTATGAACCAGGAGGTCACGGGTTCGATTCCAGGGCAGGGCACAGGCCCGGGTTGGGGGCTCGATCCCCAGTTGGGGGCATGCAGGAGGCAGCCGATCAATGACTCTCATCACTGATGTTTCCATCTCTCTCTCTCCATGTCCCTTCCTCTCTCTGAAATCAATAAAAATATATATATATATATATTTTTTTAAAAAACATATTTTTTAAAAAAAATATATTTTAAAAAAACACATATTTTATTTTATTTTTTTTAAAAAGGGCAACTCACGTGGTACAATAACAGCAGACTTGTCAAAGAATCCCGGGAGATTACGCCAGCCCCCCGGTATCTGCAAGCGCGGAGCTGACCCCTTGCCAGGCCTAATTCACCGTCTAGACAGGGAGATAATTTGCTGATTAGACCCAAGAGTGGATTCTCTGTAGCGACGCCAGCTACCAACGTAAGGCGCCCGATGACGCCCGCCGTATCTCGCCTCCGGTAAAACTATCTTCGAAGGGCTTTCTTTGAGGCCCAAACCATGATTCCATTGCGGTGATATTTCATATACAACCCAAGGTGACCCGGCTCCTCAGGCCTTGTCTCCGCGTGTGTTGCCGTATTGGGTGGCTTTGCTGTTCTTGGGTTAAGAAACTCCCCCATAAATTGGACTAGGGGCATATTTTTATTTCTTATTTTTATTATTTTTTAAATGTAACCATAGGCAGGACTTGACCGACTCAATGCACTTTATTGGGATGCTCCAAAAATACCCCTTTTCCATGTTCTGCTTTTCTTGTGTCCCCAAAGGAGTAAACACTTAAGAGTCCCTACAACCTTCATCCAAGACGCCATCCTTCCCGTTCAACCGTCATGACTTACTCTTGAACCCCTTCGGTAGCTGGACATCTGCGGCTGTTTCTCTAGTTGGTTGGATCAATACTTCTTTTTTTTTTTTTTAAATATATCCTTATTGATTTCAGAGAGAGGAAAGGAGAGGGAGGGAGAGAGAGAGAGACATCAATGATGAGAGAGTCATTGATCGAACCCGCAACCCGGGCATGTGCCCTGACGGGGAATCGAATCCCGATCGCCTGGATCCTAGGTCGACGCTCAACCGCTGAGCCACGCCCGGCCGGGCTTGATCAATACTTCTTAGAAATAACCGACGCATGGCCGTCTTTATGGCTAACGGGGAGAGAGGTGAATAAATTATATAAATCCCTAAAAGTCGGAGGTATTTGCCCTGACGTGTCTGTGCTAAGCCTTCAAAACCCTACAGGCCACTGTTGTGTCGAAATCAACTTTGGCTCGACTACGCGATGAGCCAATTGAAGCCGAAAGTGGGGGGAAAACAAACACGAACCAAACACTTGGACGGAAGCCGCCCACGCTTCTTGTCATCGTTGGAAAGGTCGGAGGAGGGGGGCGCCGTCGGGCTCAGGTGTGCACACGACGTGGACAGGTATGTGGGGGTCGTAACCAGCCGGGCCTCAGCGTGGGGCTGTATTTGGAGGTGGGTCTTTGAAGAGGTGATTTAGGGAAAATGAGGTCACTAGTGTGGACCCTGATGCCATGGGGATGACCACGTACGGCCATAGGGTGGAGGCGGCCCTCTATACTCCAAGGAGACAGGCCTCAGGAGGAACCAGCCCTGCCCACACCTGGGCCTCAGATTCCAGCCGCCAGGACCGGTAAACGGACCCACACAAGGAAACCGGATTTCAAATCTATATCCAAGGACCAACATCCATCGCTCACAGCATTAAGCTCCTTTGGCCTGTGACGGCTGCTCCGCCCGTATGGTTTCATAGTCTGCTCTTCCTAACCCCCGACTGACCTGCAGAAGCGCAGAGAGAGGGGGACATCGCGTCATTCAAATAAGCCCAACATTCGTCAGCATGGCAGGGAGCTGGCCCGGATCTGGGGGGATTTGGGGGACAGGCTTTCTGGCTTGATAAAAAAATTTCTTCCAGGCCGCCCTGGCCGGTTTGGCTGGGCGGTGAGAGCATCGGCCTGCGGACTGGAAGGTCTCGGGCTGGATTCCCAGTCAAGGGCATGGACCTTGGTTGCAGGTTTAATCGCTGGCCGTGGTCGGGGCACAGGTGGGTGGCAACCCATCGATGTGGCTCTCTCACATCCGTGTTTCTCTCTCTCTCTCCCCCATCCCTTCCGCTCTCTGTAAAAATCAATGAAAAAAATATCCTCGGGTATTTAAAAAAAATAAAGAAATTCTCCAGGTCAACACAGTTTGTTTACTCAAGTGTCACGTCTTGTAACTTCATGGGGGGGGGGGGAATATACTCTGTTTGTTGGGGTTCACAGTTTCGTATTTAAAAGAAATATGCCAAAGTTGATTTCGACACAATAGTGGCTTGTAGGGTTTTGAAGACTTAGCACAGACACGTCAGGGCAAATACCTCCGACTTTTAGGGATTTATATCATTTATTCACCCCTTTACCCGTTAGCCATAAAGACGGCCATGTGTTGGTTATTTCTAAGAAGTATTTATCAAACCCGGCCAGGCGTGGCTCAAAAGTTGAGCATCGACCTAGGATCCAGGCGATCAGGGTTCGATTCCCGCTCAGGGCACATGCCCGGGTTGCAGGCTCGATCCCTGGTCGGGGGCTTGCAGGAGGCAGCAGATCCATGACTCTCATCGTTGATGTTTCTCTGTCTCTCTCCCTCTCCTTTCCTCTCTCTGAAATCAATAAAGACATGTTAAAAAAAAAAAAAAGAAAGAAATATCTCAGCCCAGCCGCTGTGGCTCAGTGGTTGAGCGTCGACCCAGAAACCAGGAGCTCTTGGTTCGATTCCCGGTCAGGGCCCAAGGTCCCCAGCAGGGGGCGAGCAGGAGGCAGCCGACCCCTGACTCTCATCATGGATGTTTCTCTCTCTCTCCCTCTCCTGTCTTCTTTGAAATTAATAAAAAAAATTAAAATAATCACCGCTTTTTAAAAAAATAAAAGGAAATATCACGCAGAATGCAAATGCGTTGTTCCCTGAGCGGGAGGAAAACGGGCGGAGAGGGAAGGCCCGTCGGCGGAGAGTGTGGGGGGTGGAAAGACGGGAGAGAAATTTAAAAAATTAGGAAAGTGGAGGCGAGAACAGCAGAGAGGGGGCCGTGGGAGGGAAGGGTACAGCGGCAGGGAGGGGCGTCCTGGTGGCTTGGGCTCCAGATTTTTCTGTGCCTGCTGCCAGAGTTTTCCCGTTTTCCACAGCCCATCCCGGGAGCTTCTGATTTTCTCCCTTCCACGCTCTGTCCGCAGCGTGGGAGGCCTGTTTCCCCTCCAGAAACGGGCTCCTTCCAGCCACCACCAGGGTTTTCTCCTGCAACATTTCCTGTGGCCTCTGAGGGGCCAGGAGCCCACCATGTAAAAAAAAAAAAAAAAGAAAATCTCGGGGCCGTCGGATTCTTCCAGGGACGTGTATATCACCTCCCGCTTGGAGTTTTCCTGGCTGACGACGGAGGCTGAGGCTCTGTCTCCCCACCACCCCCTCGCTGGACAAGGCCGTCTGTCTCCCTTCCCTCCCCCCCAGGAGGCCTGGCAGCCGGCCACACAATGACCACACAGGAGGGTGTCCAGAAACATCTGGACAGGAGGTGCTTCAAAGCCGTCCAGCCGCGTCAGCAGGCGAGGGGGAGTGGAAATCCCATTTTTTTTTTTAGGTCAGCCCCATGTGCCGAGAATCGCTGAGGCCGGCGGTTCTGCCCTGGAAAACAAGGCCGCTTCCCATTGAGCAGATGTTTTCAGGGCCTCGGAGCCCATCCTTCTGCCTTCTTCTTGAAAGTATCATCCTTTTTTAAAAAAAAAAAAAATATATATATATATATATATTTTTAGGGCCTCGGAGCCTGTCCTTCTGACTTGTTGAACGTATCATCCTTTTTAAAAAAAAAAAAAAAATATATATATATATATATATATATATATATATATATATATATATATATATTTAGGGTCTTGGAGCCTGTCCTTCTGACTTCTTCTCGAATGTATCCTACTTTTAAAAATATATATATATATATATTTTAGGGCCTTGGAGCCCATCCTTCCAACTTCTTCTTGAACGTATCATACTTTTTAAAAAAAAATATATATATATATATATATATATATATATATATATATATTTAGGGCCTCAGAGCCCATCCTTCTGCCTTCTTCTTGAATGTATCATACTTTTAAATATGTATATATATATTTTTAGGGCCTCGGAGCCCATCCTTCGGACTTTTTCTGGAACCTATCATACTTTTAAAAAATATATGTATATTTTTAGGGCCTTGGATCCCGTCCTTCCACCTTCTTCTTGAACGTATCATATTTTTTTAAAAATAAAAAATTAAAAAATATATATATTTTTAGGGCCTCGGAGCCTGTTCTTCCAACTTCTTCTTAAATGTATCATACTTTTTAAAAAAAAAATATATATATATTTTTAGGGCCTCGGAGCCCGTCCTTCCAACTTCTTCTTGAACATATCATACTTTTTAAAAAATAAAAAAATTAAAAAAATATATATATATATTTTTAGGGCCTCGGAGCCTGTCCTTCCAATTTCTTCTTGAACATATCATACTTTTTAAAAAATAAAAAATTTAAAAATATATATATATTTTTAGGGCCTTGGAGCCCGTCCTTCCAACTTCTTCTCGAACGTATCATACTTTTTTTTTTAAATATATTTTTACTGAATTTAAAGAGAGAGGAAGGGAAAGGGAGAGAGAGAAACATCAACCATGACAGAGTCATGGATGGGGAGCCTCCTGCCCCCCCCCCACTGGGGATCGAGCCCACAACCCGGACTGGGAATCGAACCGGTGACCTCCTGGTTCACGCTTTGATGCTCAACCACTGAGCCACGCCAACCGGGCCCACGTCTCCTTTTTATTTTTAATTAAATAAAATAATTAAAGCGCTCCATAGGAACATACAGGTTTCAGGTGTGGGTTTCTATGTTACGGGATCTGTATCTTGCTCTGTGTGGCCACCACCCAAAGTCATATCTCCTCCCGTCACCCTCTCTTAGGCCCCCTGCACCCCTCAGTCCCCTCTGGCATCCTCCACTCTGCTGTGTCCACGAGTTTCAGTTTTATGTCCCACAGACGAGTGACATCATATGGTTCTTAGCTTTTCCTGCCTGACCTAGTTCACTCAGCACGATATTCTCAAGGCCCATCCACGTTGTCACAAATGGCAGGATTCCTGCCTTTTTCATGGCTGCGTAGTATTCCATCGTGTGCATGTCCCACATCCTCTCTGTCCAGTCGCCTATTGCAGGGCACTTTGGTGGTCTCTATGCCTTGGGCACCGTGAGTCATGCTGCAGTGAGCCCAGGGGAGCATAGATCTTCTCCAGCCCAGGCCTTCTCTAGACACACCAGGCATCCGTATCTAATTTCATCGCCAACATTTTGCCTCTGACATCTTAGAGGCCGTGAAACTCAAAACCCCAAACCCCAAACCTCTGACCCGGGTTCGCGGGTCTCGTTCCACAAGCCAGGGGCCTACGGGTCTTTCTTACCCTGCGTCTAATCCGTCGCCGACCCTGACGGGCGGCTGTCATTTCTACGCCTCTCTCTACCTCCACCAGCCTAGTGGAAACTACCATCGTCTTTCAACCTGTGGACAAAAAGGGGCCCCCGTGCTAACCCGACGGGCTCAGGGGAGGCCTGCGGGCGGCCTGGCAAACTCAGGGGCCTAAAGGAGCCCCACGGGATGGTCTGAAATGAAAACTTTCCAACTAAAAAGCAGTTTATGGAGGGTTGTCAGGGCCTCGGGTGGCATCTCCCCTGACAAAGGTCCATCTTTACGGGAACTGAGCCTGTCTATTGTGTTTTTGCATCTACTATAATGTATCGTTGGGATGTCAGAGTAATTTCCCTTTGGTTGGAATGGGAAAGTAATTTCCCTTTTCCCGGACCCCTCAGGGCCCAGGCTCCCCTCTGCGGAGACCACAGGTCCCCTCACTGTCATCGAGTTAATTGTTGCCTGTCAACCATCCTGCACCCGCCTGAGTAAAAGACGTGTGTCCATCATTTTATTTTCTACCCAATCCCGGAGGTTTCCCCGCTTTGCTTCCTCCCGCCTCCCTCATCTGTCCCCCGTGGATTTCACGGGACCCCCTGACGTCTCCTCTTTGCATAAAACAAGGGGCAAAACTGCCCATCTCGGGAGCGAAATCTCCATCCGTTGAGAGCCTCCTTCCCGGCCTCTGTCCACAGTGTGGCTCAAATACACTCCCACAGATTCTCTTCAGGTGTGAATGTTTCTTACGTTCACAACCCGGGCAGTGTATGTGCTTCCGACGGCCGAACGGCTCTCTACCCCAATACCTGTTCTCCCACCTGCGGCCGCGGCGGCCTTTCCGAAACTGCCCTGTACGCAAGGAGCCCTGAAAACCCCTAAGCGCTTGCGGTTGCCCTGACGGGGCATGACGCCCGGGAAATCTATGCCCTGGTCTCTCCGGCCCTCCCTGACTTTATTTCAGGCCTCTGGCTCCTTTCCCGCCCCGTGGCTTCCCTCCAGGGCCTCTATCTGCCCGAGACCCTTTGGACAGCCTTCCAGGGAGACCACGGACCATCTACGCCTGGCCCCCTGGCCCCACTCGTTTCCTCCGTGATGCATTTTCTCACGGCGGCGCTGGGTCCCGTCAGGGCCCCTAACCCCGTCTGCAACCGTCGCCGGGCTGTGTGTCTGAGTTTTTTATGACCGTCTGCCTCGGCTGGGCTGCGAGTTCCACGGGCACAATCGCCGAATTGTGTTCGCTGCTTTGAGTTGTCGCTGTTCATACTCACCCGGGGATCTGTTTCCACCGTTTTAAAATTTTTTTTTTTAGAGAGAGGAAGGGAGGGAGAGAGAGAGAGAAGCGTTGATGGGACAGAGACACATTGATTGGTGGCCTCTCGCTTGCACCAGATTGGTGGCCTCTCGCTTGCACCCGGACCGGCGCCAGGGATTGAACCTGTAGCCCAAGGACGTGCCCTTGGCCTGGGATCGAACCCGAGACCCTGGGGTGCGCAGGCCGGTGCTCTGACCACTGAGCCGCACTGGCCAGGGCCGCTCTTTCATGTCCGGTCGCCTAACTCACAGGTCGGCTGGCCACGCACCCCGCCACCCCCGTAAACAATCGGGGGCCGTCCGCCGAGCTGAGCTGTTTAAACAGTAAGACCTACCAGCAGGCTTGTCTTTCCCGAGGAAATTAAACAGGAAACTGGAGGCCTCGGGAGAGGCCGCCCTGGCTCCTGAAAAGCAGAGAGCGACTCGAATGGCGCGTCCGTCTCTCCCCCGCCCTGCATTTGGCTTAAAAATGCTCATTTAGCTCATGGGAAGACCCTGAACGTAAAAATGTTCTACCACACGGGTTCGCTTCGGTTTTAAAGCATTGCAATTATTATTATTTATTTTATTTTATTTTATTTTATTTTATTTTATTTTATTTTATTTTATTTTATTTTTTTATTTTATTTTATTATTTTATTTTATTTTATTTTAAATATATCTTTATTGATTTCACAGAGAGGAAAAGAGAGGGAGAGAGAAACATCAATGATGAGAGAGTCACTGATCGAGCCCACAACCCGGGCATGTGCCCTGACCGGGAATCGAACCCCGATCGCCTGGATCCTAGGTCGACGCTCAACCGCTGAGCCACGTCCGGCCGGGCTATTATTTTTATTTTAAATTATTTTTACTGCTGAAAGTATCCCAGACGTCCCCTCTCTTCCCTGCATTGCCCCCCTGCACCCCATTCCCGCCCCCTCCCCAGGCCTTCCCCAGCCTATTGTCTGTGTCCAGGGGCTTTGCACAGACGCACAGAAGTTCTCTGGTTAATCTCCTCCGGTCCCCTTGCCCCCCTTTCCCTCTGACACCCCTCTGTCTGCTCCCCGTGTTCGTAAATAGTTTACTTTTTCCCCCCGTTGTGGCCGTGGCCGTGTTTAGAGAAAGCCCTGGCCGGCATGGCTCCGTGGTCAGAGCATCGGCCCGCTCGCCGGACGGTCTCAAGGTCGGATTCCGGGTCAAGGGCACGCACCTCCCCGAATGACCCAAGTTCACCGCCACGGGCGGGGTGGACGCCCCAAGCGTCTAGCTCGGCGCAGATGAAAAGCGTCCAGACGAGATGGGTGACCCTGTGTGGACACCTGCCTACGGCGTCGGTCCGTTCTCTGCATTCCCTCGGCGCGTGGGGTTCGTCCCGGCACAAGAACACGCCAGGCTGGCGTCTGCGAAAAACACCGGCCTCCTTAGCTTCTCAGCTCCGCTTCTCAGCCAGGCTCTCTCCCGCCAGGGAACGCAGAGCCTCGTGCCCGCGCCTGCAGGAGGGCCTACCCCAGGCCCGGCGCGGAGGTCGGGACGAGCCACGGCCTTCTATTCCGACAACGAGGAATTTTCTCTTTTCTGCACCTGGATGGGAAACCATCCCAATGCACCGTTTTTTGTTTATTTGGGTTTTTGGGGGGTTTTTTGGAACACGCGACGTGCGTTTAAGGCGAGACCAGTGAAAGGTGGACGCTCGGTGCCACGGGACGCACAGGCCGAAGGGCTAAGCGAGCTCAGGAAACGTAAATGAGCGAGGGAGTGAACGCCGAAAAATAAGCAATTAGCGATATTTCCTTTTTTTTTTTTTTTTAAATCCCTCCCTGAGGATGTTTTTTACTGATTTTTAGAGAGAAGGGGAGGGCGAGAGAGGGGAACAGCAGTTGGTTGGCTCCCATACATGGCCTGACCGAAGATCGAACCCGCAACCCGGGTATGAGGCCTTGACCAGGAATCGAACCCGAGACCCGTTAGTGCACCGGGTGACGCTCTAACCACGGAGCCACAGCGGCCTGGGCAATAGTCTCATTTTTTTAAAAATATCTTTTTATTGATTTTGGAGAGAGAGAGAAACATCCATGATGAGAGTCACGGATCGGCCGCCTCCTGCACGCCCCCCGACTAAGGATCGAGCCCGAAACCCCAGCAGGTGCCCCGACCGGGGATCGAACCCTGACCTCCTGGGTCATAGGTGGAGGCTCAGCCCCGGAGCCACGCCGGCCGGGCTCCCATTCTTCAGGCTTCAACAACCAAATAAATGCACCTTGGTGTCAACCTGGAATTATTTCTGGAGGAAATGTGGCCCCAACCCGCAGTTTCTCCCAGCCCCTTGCGGTGCAAGTTTGGGGGGGACGGTCGTCGGATGCACAGCGTTGCCGGAGGTCTCTGTTCCAGCACCGAGGTGCCTCGCCCGTTGCAAACAGTGTCTCGGGATCCAGCCGAGGCTTTTAATCTGGGATCCGTGACCCTAGCAGGGAACTTCCGCCGAGACTGTGCCGAGTCCCCGCGGGAAGCCGCCGGCGGCCTGGGTGACAGCTGTTCCCTGCCCGCGCTTTGGGTCCTGGACACGCGTCGGGCTGGGCGCATGCTAGGTCCTGTCGGTCATCGAACGGGCGTTCCTTTGGAAAATATGTTAGTTTTTTTTGTCCCAAGGCCAAGACACATTCGATGAACTCACACGAGTCAATAGCAAAAAGGAAACGGTTTGATTAAAAAACGGACAGAAGGCCCGGCCGGCGTGGCTCAGTGGTTGAGCATCAATTTATGAACCAGGAGGTCGGGGTTCGATTCCCGGTCAGGCCACATGCCCGGGGTTGTGGGTTCGATCCCCAGTCGGGGGCATGCAGGAGGCGGCCGATCAATAACTCATTGATGTTTCTATCTCGTTCACCCGCTCCCTCTCTCTGAAATCAATAAAAACATATTTATTAAAAAAAAAAAAAGCTTGCACTTGCAAAAATATTTTAATATTTATATATTTAAAATATTTTTAATATTTATATTTAAAAATATTTTTAATATTTATATATTTAAAAATATTTTTAATATTTATATGTTTAAAATATTTTAATGTTTATATATTTAAAATATTTTTAATGTTTATATATTTAAGATATTTTTAATGTTTATATATTTAAGATATTTTTAATGTTTATATGTTTAAAAATATTTAAAATATTTATATTAAATATATTTATATTAAATATTTTATATATATTTATATTAAAAATATTTAAAGATTTAAAAATATTAAAAATATTTAATGTTTATATATTTAAAAATATTTAAAATATTTATATTAAATATATCTATATTAAATATTTTATATATATTTATATTAAAATATTAAAATATTTAAAAATATTAAAAATTTTAAATATTAAATATTAAAAATATTTAAATATTAAAAATATTGAAAATATTTAAATATTAAAAAATATTTTTTAGTATTTTTGCACTTGCAAAAATATACATTTTTTCCTGCCACGTGGTGACATATGGCAGTTTTCCACGGATGACGCAGGCGCCCCTGGAGAGGGCTTTTGGAATGACAGAGGGCAGATAAGGCTGGTGCAGGACCTCAGATCTCCTCCGGCTTCCCGCCGTCAGGGCCCTTCTTTTATCTCACTGTGGCTCAGCTCTGCCTGCGCTTTCCAGACAACTGACGTCACCTCTCCTGGCCGGGCCGAGGCGCAGGTGTCTGCCCAGAGCCGCGGAGACACCGCAGGCCTCTTCCAAGACATGGGCTCCCTCCTGCAGCTCAGCGTGACTCACACCCGGGGCGCGTCCCAGGCGGGGGCTCATCTCCACGCCCCGTCTCTTCTGCTTCTTTGCTGACTTGCCCTGAAACCCGTGTCGGCGAGAAAAGCGTGATTGCTGGTCATCGACGATTGCACCCCGGCTGGTGTGGCTCCGTCGTTAGAGCTCGATCCCCACATTGGATTCGATTCCGGGGTCAAGGGCACGTACCTGGGTTGCGGGTTCGACCCAGATGAGTGCCGGAGGGCAGCCCATCGATGTGTCTCTCTCAGGCCCATGTTCCTCTCTCTGTCTCCTCTCCCTCCCTTCCCCGCTCTCTCAAAAGCATGCAAAAAACACCCTCGGGTGCAGGTTAACAACCAGCACGGCAAAACATTTATTTAATTATTCGGGAGAGCAGCACCCAGGCTCACCCAGGCTCACCCAGGCTCCCTGAGCTCAGCCACGTGCAAAATTCGGATTTTTCGCAGAGGCCTCAGGCAGGTCAGGAGGTGATGCCTGGAGGTGAGGATTTCGTTGGTGTGTGTCTGCGTCTGTATCACACAACGTGCATTTTTTAAAATAGATCACCTGGGGTATAAAAGAAGATCTCTCGCAGAATTTCTCGCCGTGAGAGGCCCGCCGGTGGCCTATGTGTCTGCACCTGCTATGGGAGGTAACGGGAGGTGATGCATTTGGGATTCAAGGCCCTGTGTCCGTGTGCACGTGTCGGACGCCGAGCATGTTTAGACTAGATGATCCAGGGTTTAAGAGAAGGTCTCCAGCAGAATGCGAGTGCTCTGCGGAGACATCCTTCCCCAACAACCGCAGGCCCTGTTGACGGGTGAAGGGCGTTACTGGTGACACGTATTTTGAGATAACGTCCGGGGGCTTATGAGTCAGGTCACATTCATCGGTCAGGGTTTTCCCCGGGTAAATAGATTTTTTTTTCTGGTGGTGTCGCCCAGGGTTTATTTTCACGTCAACTTCTCTCGCTGTCCCGGGAGGCGAGTTCAGGAGTCTCTGTTCCCCACCGAGACACGGGTGGATGCGGGTGAGCCGTGATCCACGCTGACGATCGAGGACGCTGAGCCCCTGTTGCTCAGCTCCAGGGGGCCCGCCGTCTTTAGAACAAAAAAAAAACTATATTTAAACCGATGCATTTGGGAACAATGCGCATTTCAATACACATCTGAGAGTCGCCAGGAAAAATGCGTCCATTCTCTTGAGTTCTGTACAAAAGGTCTCGGACAACCGGGGGAAGAAACCTCACCGTCCGAGTCCCCGGGACCCAGGCCACGGGAGGGAGTTAAGGTGCGTTGATTGGAGACGGTCCCAATAAACCACATTTTTCACCGTCTAGGAAGGTGACGGGCGTGCTCCTGACTCAGGAAATGTCCCTGGTCAACTTGCGGGGAGGCGGGCAGGGGGCGGAAAGACAGAGAGGGATTATTCGGCTTCATGTTTTTGTTGTTATTGGATATTTTTCTATTGATTTTTAGAGAGACTGCAAGGCAGGGAAGGGGAGAGACCGAGAGAGAGAGAAATATTGATGGGAGAGAGACACATGCACCGGTTGCCTCCTGCACAGGTCTTGATGGGGGCTGGGGAGCGAGCCTGCAACCCAAGTGCGTGCCCTTGACCGGGAATCGAACCCTCAACCCTCCAGTGCTCAGGCCGATGCTCCCACCACGGGGCCACGCCGGCCACGGCTGGACCTCCCAACATTTCTCCGAACGGGAACGGTTCCAGGGGAGTCCCGGGAACGCTGCTTACAAGCTGGCGGCTGGGATTGTCAGAGTCCATGTATAGCTGTTGGGATTGGCCCGGGGACTTTGAATTTTAAAAAAAAAAAAAAAATGGTTATTTTTATTAATTTCAGAGAAAGGAAGGAGAGAGAAACATCAATGATGAGAGGCATTGATCGGCCGCCTCCTGCACGCCCCTTACTGGGGATCAAGCCTGCAACCCGGGCCTGTGCCTGACCGGGAATCGAACCCCGACCTCCTGGTTCGTAGGTCGGTGCTCAACCGCTGAGCCGCACCAGCCATCCTGTGACTTTGAATTTTGAGCTCATAGGGCCCTTTCACGAGGGTGCAGTTTCAGCTGCAGCTTCGCCGTGTTTCCTGTTCCAGCATCTTCCCGAGTTAACGAAAACAGCCCCGAAATATTTATAAACTTGGTTCAGCATTCCAATCCGTTTCAATAATTCTTTCTGACTTTTCTCAAGTAAGCAAGCGACAGCTAAGTGTTTGCAGGCCTGTGGGACGCTCCCCTGGGGCGAAGTGGGGAGGGGAGGGGAGGTCGGGGGGGAAATGTTGAATCTCCTCGGGCTTTTCCTGAAATCGCCGCGGCTCAGGCAAATTCCAGGCTCACAGGCTGCACCCGAGTGCGGGGAGCCTGCGCCCCGCTGAACGCAGCGTTAGACACACGCAGGTGGGGTGGCTCCGTTGCAGATTTTTTTTTTTTTTTTCATCGTTGGCAGAATAGAGGAGGGGTTACATGCAAAGGGGGCTTCTAACCAGCCCCGTGCGAGTCATTCATGTTTCCTTGTGAGAAAAATCTACTGCAAGTAGCATATAGAAATTAAAAAAAAAAAAAAAAAAGGGCAGGGGGACATCGGTAATGCCTTCAACCATAAAATTATAAAAAAATTTAAAAAAATAATAAATAACCTTTAGTAATAAAATTTAAAAAAAAATAATAAATAACCTTTAGTAATAAAATTTAAAAAAATAACCGTTAGTAATAAAATTAAAAAAATAATAATAAATAACCTTTAGTAACAAAATTTAAAAAATAATAATAAATAACCTTTAGTAATAAAATTAAAAAAAATAATAAATAATCTTTAGTAACAAACTTTAAAAAAAAATAAATAACCTTTAGTAATAAAATTTAAAAAAAAATAATAAATAACCTTTAGTAACAAAATTTAAAAAAAATAATAAATAACCTTTAGTAATAAAATTTTAAAAAAAATAATAAATAACCTTTAGTAATAAAATTAAAAAAATAATAATAAATAACCTTTAGTAACAAAATTTAAAAAATAATAATAAATAACCTTTAGTAACAAAATTTTAAAAAAAATAATAAATAACCTTTAGTAATAAGCCATCATGTGACTATTTCTTTGGCTTTTATATTATTAATTATAAATACAGCATGGACTCAATGTAAAACTTCCAAAAAATGCAAACTTATCTCCTTTTGCCATTAAATGTGCATATTAGTAAATCATATATGTATAGCTTTACAGAAATAAAGTATAAATTTGTGCACTTAAAAAATATATATATATATATATATATAATTAAAATAAAGAAATAAATGAAATGGTTTCCATCATTCTGCTTGTCAACTACAGACGGTCCCCGGCCTGTTGGACACTCGAGGGTCGTGATACGACTATGAGGACACGGCCGGAATCATGGAAACATCTATAAACACGTCTATACATACACCCCTCCTGACGTGTCTCATGCAAAACCCACGAATACCATTAAAGACTAAACAAAATGCGCAATGAAGGACCCGGTGGGCGTTTCCTGTGTCTCGTGACATCACAGCGTCTGGCGAGAGCTTCGGCCAAGCCCTGTCCCTCCCTCCAGGGCTGCTGCAATTCTAATAAGGATGCTGCTCTTTCTAATATTCTAGGAGCCAAATGCTGATGCTATTTTGACTGGAAATGCTTCTGATGGCAAAAAAAATTATAAAAAAATTATTAAAAAATTATAAAAAATTATTTAAAAATTATTAAAAAATTATAAAAATTATTTAAAAAATTATAAATTTGGTGTAGGCCCAGCCCGTGTGGGTCAGCGGTAAGATAAGACCGTCGGCCTCTCTCTCTCTCCCTCCCTTGTGTCCACTCTCTCTAGAAATCAATGGAAAAAATATCCTCGGGTGACGGTTCACCACGGCGACCAAAATTCGGTTGAAAAAAAAAAAATGAAATATTTGGGGAGGGAGTTTTGCCTGACCTCCTGGTTCATAGGTCGATGCTCAACCCCTGAGCCAGGCCGGCCGGGCTGGAGGACTCCACCGGCGTCCGTAAGGGAGGGGAGACCAGAGACGCTGCTGAGATTCCTGCAACGCACAGGACGCCCCAGAGAGGCATCCAGCCCCAGGTGTCCAGGTCCTGCTGCAAACCTCAGACAGACGCAAAAACGCAGGGTGTCCCCCAAAAAGACGCAGACGCGCTTTGATAACCGAGGGCTCCATCTGGAAAACGAAATGTACTTTAATAAACACTGACCGTGTAATTATTCAAAGTGTGTGCATGTAGATTTTGGGGGGACACCGTATGTTTTTAAAGTCCAGATGCAAAAACTTACAGTATGGCCCGGCTGGCGTGGCTCAGTGGTTGAGCGTCGACCCACGAACCAGACGTTCAGGGTTCGATTCCCGGTCAGGCCCCAGGAGGGGGCGTGCAGCAGGCCGCTGATCAGTGACTGACTCTCATCATCCATGTTTCTCGCTCTCTTCCTCTCTCTGAAATCAATACAAATAACATTTTTATTATTATTATTTTTTTAATTCCAGCATGCGTGTAAATCGCCCGTGAGAGTTTCTAGAAATGTAAGTCTTTTGCGGCGAGCACGCTAAAATGATTTCGTTTCTGGAGCTCGCCCACGCCGACTCCTGTCCCTGTCCCACTGGAAAAATACAGCCTAATTAAATTACGTCTGGGAAATAAACAACGTGTTCAATCCTTGAGCTTGGAGTTTTAAAAAGTCCCCTTGCGATCGCCGTTTCATACATCATAAGGAAAGCAAATGTTCGGGGACTCCGTTCCCAACCTTGGATGGATTTGAATCACAAAGAAATACAGTAAGACGCCCCCCTCCCCGGCCTCCGCCCCCCGCTTTCCCCGAAGTGCCTCTAACACAGAAACTTGAAATCTCGTATCCGCTTTCGAAGTGGCCGATGCAGCTGTTTCAGGGAACTTGGGCGACAGTCGGAGGAATGAACACCTTCCAAACCCTTCACGTTGTTTTAATGAGCCTCTATTTTCCCAACTGCGCAGGGACAGGAGCTCGCCAAACACGCAGTGCTCGCTGCGTCCCTGGGAGAGAATGCGTCCTGACCCGACAGCCAGGATCAGGAAGGTCTTTTCTGGGCAGAGCCCGTGAGCGAGACGGCCAAGGGGACTTTTTTACTGGATCTAAATCCCTCATCCAAAGTGATTGATCAGCAAACGACAGGTGCTGGCGAGGGTGTGGGGAAAGGGGGACCCTGGTGCACGGCTGGTGGGAAGGCAAACGGGTGCAGCTACTGTGGAAAACAGTGTGGAGGTTCCTCAAAGAAATAAAAAATGGAGCTGCCTTGTGACCCGGTGATCCCACTTCTAGGAATAGATCCTAAAAAACCCGAAACCCCCATCAGAAAGAATATAAGCTCCCCGATGTTCATAGCAGAGCAATTCACAACAGCTAAGACCTGGAAACAGCCCACGTGCCCATCCGTAGGTGAGCGGATAAAAAAGCTGTGGTATGTCTACATTGCGGAATAGTATACAGCTGTGAAAAAGGCGATCTCTTACCCTTTGGGGCAGCAGGGAGGCACCTGGAGAGTGTTATGCTGAGTGAAATAAGCCAGGCAGAGAAAGACAAGTATCCCCATGGTCTCACTCCTATCTGAACAAAATAAACTGATGAAAAAATAGAACCAGAGACGGAGCAGACGGAGGGATCTCCGAGGGAAGGGGGGTGGGACGAGATGAACCAAAGAACTTATATGCATCTGTGCATGACCCACACAGGCCGTAGTGAGGGGAAGGCCTGGGGCAAGGGGTGGGTGAGCGGGGTGAAGGGGGGTAATGGGGGAAATAAGGGGGTGCAATTGTAATACTTTCAACAATAAAGATAATTTTTTTTTAAAAAAGTGCTTGATCCCGCCCGGCTGGTGTTGCTCAGTGAGACGAGCGTCTTCTGCACCGGAGGCATTTAGTACATTCACGGTATCATGGGACCGTCCCCGCCGTCTGGTTCCAGAACATCCCGTCACCCCCGTGGAGACTCGCTAAGCAATCCCTCTGTCTTCTCTCGCCTCCTCCAGCCCTGGCAAACCCCCCCCCGTCCTGCGCGTCTCCGGGTTGGAACGCGGGCGCACACGGGCGTTTATTAATACATTACAGGCAAACGGAGGAGCCGATGGATGTCGGATCCCACCTACGCAGCTCAGATGCCTTATCGGGTCTGGACCGGCTCCCTCTCTCTGGGGTTGTCTGAGCAATGGGCACGAGAGAACTTAAAAGGCCTCACTCTTGGATCCTTGCAAATTTGGACCGATGATTGGGATGACTGAATTCCAGAGCCGGCTCTGTAAGCTCAGGGAATGCAATCCAGCTGAAGGAAAGCCAGTTCACTCCCTCAGAAAGGGGGAGGCGAACACACCTCGTAACCCTGATGAGATGCAGGCCTAGCAGAATCCGAACAAACGGGGTGCCCTGGAGTGACACGGTCATGTTCCCCGTGATTTTTTTATTTTATTTTTTCCCTAAGTGTCTGCGCTGTGATTTTTGTTGTTGGTTTTTTATTTTTTATTTTATTTTATTTTTTTCCTGATCTGACGGCAGCTGAAACAAGGTGAGGGCCTGTTGGCTCAATCCCGCTCGCATCCTGAGTGCTCTCGGGATCTGACCTAAGTGTGGTCCGAAGAGCAAATAAACTGCAGGGAACATGTCGTAGCAGAGATAAGACTGGCTGCTTCCAAAACGCTTGGGCCTCCAAGACATTTCGTCAGAAGCTCAGCATTTGCTTTAGATGATGCAATGGCCGTGTCTGTGCAGCAGGTATGAAAATCAGATTTGCTCGGACGCTAAATTTAAATGAAAGAGTTGCAAAGATAATAGCTCACCTGCCAGGCCAGGGCGGCTCAGCGGTTCAGCATCGACCCACGAACTAGGAGGTCAGGGTTCGATCGATTCCCGGTCAGCGCACACGCCCGGGTTGCAGGCTCAATCGCCAGTAGGGGGCGTGCAAGAGGCAGCCGATCAATGACTCATCATTGATGTTTCTCTCTCTCTAAAAAAAAATCAATAGCCCGGCCGGATGTGGCTCAGCAGTTGAGCATCGACCTGGGATCCTGGCGATCGGGGTTCGATTCCTGGTCAGGGCGCATGCCCGGGTTGCGGACTCGATCAATGACTCTCTCATCATTGATGTTTCTCTCTCTCTCCCTCTCCTTTCCTCTCTCTGAAATCAATAAAGATATATTTTTAAAAAATAATAATAAAAAAAATCCATAAAAACATATAAAAAAAGGTAGCTTTGGTTCATGACAAAAATATTGGTGTTTTTTTGTTTTCTCCGGGTCGGGTTTCATGATGGAATCCGGTGGTCTCGCAAATTTCGACACTTTTCAATACTCAGATGTGGGTTTTATTGGTGTTTTGGTTTGTGCCGGAGTATTTATCTGCACAGTAATGGAAACTGCATCAGCAGGGCAATTATTAGGTGCCAGGCAAAGGAAAGGTTAAGCGACTGCTTTGATAATTGGGGCTGAAACAAGATTGGGCCCACTCTTGGGTGCATGGCTTGGGGAAGCTCAGCCTTGTTCATCAACGGTGGAAGGGTCTCGGGTTCGATTTCTGGCCAAGGGCTCATACCTGGGTCACAGGTTCAATCCCAGGTCCTGGTTGGGATGAGTGCAGGAAGCAACCCATCGCTGTGTCTCTCTCACATCAACGTTTCTCTCTCTCTCCCTCCCTCCCCTCTTTCCACTCCCTCTAAAAATCAATGGGGGGAAAATCCTCTGGTGTAAATTAACAAAAAATAATAATAACACACGTCGAGCTAACATTTAAGCTTCTATAAACCGAAACAAATGCATCTAACATTTTAAAAATACGGTAGAGAAACGGAAGAAAATAAACAGTATCTTAGATACTTTTTAAAGATTTTTTAAAAAACCCTCGCCCGAGGATATGTCCATTGATTTTAGAGAGAGAAACATCGATGGAAGAATTGAAAGAGAGAAACATCAACCACCTCCACCCTCATGTTCCCGGCCAGGGATTGAACCCGAAACCCCAGCACACACTCCATGGGGGGAATGGGACCTCCCATACGACAAAGCTCCAACCAACTGAGCCACACCGGCCAGGGCTTAGATACTTTTTAAAGAATATTTTCTTGCAAAATACAGTTCATCCCGGCTGGTGCGGTTCAGTGGTTAGAGTGTCCGGCCACAAACCAAAGGGTCAGGGATTTGATTCCCGGTCAAGGGCACCTACCTGGGTTGCAGGTATGTGGGGAGGCGACCAATCGATGCGTCTCTCTCACATCGATGCTCCCCTCTCTCTTTCTCCCCCGTTTCCACTTTCTCTGAAATCAATGGAAAAAATATCCTTGGGTCAGAGCAAACCAACAAAAATTAAAATGAAGTTTGACCCATTTTATTTTTAAATTATCTTTATTTTTCAATTACAGTTGACATTCACTATTATATCAGTTTCAAGTTCAACAAAAGAAGCCATAGAATCATTCTGATAAATGCTCCATTTTATAATTTGCTTTAGCACACACCAGGGATTTTTTGTTTGTTTGTTTGCTTTTTAGGGCACCCTGTAAAATTAAACCCAATTCCTGTAAACCCGCCGTCATTTCATCACGAGTTAATGAATATAACTGGAAGAGCATCCAGTATTTGAAACACCCTTAGCAACCACGGAGTAATCCATAATTTGGGAATATTAACTGACCTCTCTCTGAATTTGGGTCAACGGAATTTTTTTCTGGTGAATTTTGGTCAAGGGTGGAGACAAATTTTGGGCTGCAAGTTTCCTAGGCCTGTGTTTCATCAGTGTTTTATGTTAATGTCATTTTGTAAAGTCCTTCACAAATGGAAGAATCGCTTGAAAGTTCACAGGAGGTAAAATAAAGATGAAAGTCGTAATTTTCTAGCACAACCTACCAAGAAACGTCATTTTATTTGCACGGGTTGTGGCTGAGCAAGATTTCTCCTGAGAGCCCGGCTGGTGTGGCTCAGTGGTTGAGTGTCAACCTAAGGTCCAAGAGATTTTGGATTGACTCCCGGTCAGGGCACATGCCCGGGTTGTGGGCTCAATCCGCAGTCGGGGGCGTGCAGGAGGCAGCCGATCCATGACTCTTATCATTGATGTTTCTCTCTCTCTCTCTCTCCGTCTCCTTTCCTCTCTCTGAAATCAATAAAAACATATAAAAAAAATTTAAAAAAACAGGAAAGATTTCTCAAGCGAGAGCAGACAAAATCAACTCTACTATGCCTTCCCTTGGCATCTTCTGTAAAATAATTTCTTCATTTTTCAATCACAGTTGGCATTCGGTATTATTTTCTATTAGTTTCAGCTGTGTACAGCGCAGGGTTGGGCATTTATATAATTTACAGAGTGATCACCCTGGCTGATATGTCTGGGACTCATCTGACATCATACACGGTCATTACTCACGAGAGCCAAGGTAAGAAAGCAACCTAAATGCCCACCCACAGATGATTGCATGAAGAAGTGGGATCTTGGTAATAGGCCCTTGTTTTTCAGCCCTTTAATTCAGAACCCAAGGACAGATAAAGAGCTTGCCAGACAAGAAAAAGCTAAAGGAGTCCATCACGACCAAACTAGTATTATGTGAAATGTTAAAGGGTCTTATTTAAGATCTAGAAAGAGCCCAAGTGCCCATCAGGAGCTGAGTGCATAAAAAAAAGCTGTGGGACATCGACACCGTGGAATACTATGCAGCTGTGAAAAAGGCGGCTCTCGTACCCTTTGGGGCAGCAGGGAGGGACCTGGACAGGATTATGCTGAGTGAAAGAAGCCAGGCAGCGAAAGATTAGTTTCCCGTGGTTTCACTCATAAGTGGAATCTAATGAACACAATAAACTGATGAGTAAAATAAATCCAGAGACATGGAAGCATGAAACAGACTGAGGGATCTCAGAGGGAAGGAGATGGGGGGGGTCGGGAAGAGATTAACCAAAGAACTCAAGGTCCTTTTGGCCGGACTAATCATCAAAGAGACATGAGGCAGGTTACCGAGAAAAAATGACCACATTTAATTACATACATATGTATGGGAACCCCACTTATGTGAGAGAGTCAGAGACCCCCACATGCCGGAGAGATTCAAAGACAGAAAGGGGTCTTGGGTATATAATGCATCCTGAGCTAGGGACCAGGTACTGGGCCACAGGTTCAATATAGGGAGAGTATATAGGGTGTCCCCCCAAAAATGTATACGCACAGTTTGAATAATTATAAGGGCACTGTTTATTAAGATGCATTTCATTTTCGGAATTGAGCTATCGGTTGTTAAAGTGTGTATACATTTATTGGGACACCCTGTATTTTCAGTAATTTGTAGTTTTCCCTGCCCTATAGATAGCTTAAGAGGGGTGACGCCTGCTCATATTTTAATACGGGCAAGGCTCCCAATTCAGGTGCTTCTGGGTCGTTTAAATAAAGGCGCGAAATTAAAGGTCTTTTATTTCTGTTTGATTGTTTGTAAAACTTTCTCTCGACAGTCGAAAGGAAGTTAAAGTTATTTTTTAGCTCAAAACGACCTGTGCACCGCAGAAGCACCTGCTGGGGTGCTTCGCTTTTTTTTGTCGCGGTCAGTCCTCACCTGAAGATATTTTTCCCATTGAGAGAGTGGGACGGAGAGAGAAACATTGATGTGAGAGAGACGCGTTGACCTGGCCTGGATATAACCTGCAAGCCAGGTAAGTGCCCTTGACTGGGAATCGAACCCGAGACCCTTTGGAGCAAGAGCAGGGACTGATACTGTAACCACTGAGCCACAGCAGCCAGCGCCCTGAATCATTTTCTAGACGTACCATCATCTCACAAAAGTTGCCAAACGCATGCAAGTGCAGGTCTTGATTGAGCCTGGGTGTTACAATCCTGCTCACAGAAGGATTGGGGGCTGCGGAAAACGCATAAATGAGCCTCCGGCTGCTGCCTGCGTTGATATTATTTGGAAACAAAAGTAAAATGTATCTAATTTGTTCCAGACGCCCCCTTGGTAGGAACAATAGGAGCCCAGTCTCCTTTCCCTGAGTCAGAGCAGGAAGCCCATTTGTTTGCTCAGCTAATTACATTGTTGCAAACAAACCAGAGACCTCGCTGGGCAAAGCAAGATTGTATCCATTTTAGAAAGTAAAATACCGAGAGGCCACAGAGCACACGGGAGAAATCCTCAAAGCAGCTGCAGGCATCTGGTTTTGATTTGGATTTGGGCCGTATTTTTAATTTTCCTCATGTCACTTTCGTTTCCAAAGGGGGCTGGCGGGTGAAACGTTTTTAATTGATGCAACCCCCCCTTTTTTTTTTTTTCCCAGTCGGCGGCGATCTGGCCGCGGTCCCTGAGACCGTGTCCCCGTGGGTCGCACGAAAATGCACCGATGATAGAAATTTCTCCTCTCCAAGTTTATTTTCAGATCCTTGCAAAAAAAAAAAAATCTTAATGGATCACACATGTGCAAGGGTGGCTAGCGTGTCAGGATCTCACAGGAAGGAGACTGGGCTGGGAGGGAGCCTCAGTTTCCCCCCACCTGGTCCCAGCCCCTACGTATTGTACCTAGTCGGCTTGCACACCCTGTGGTGGTCGAAAGGTCAATTAAATCAAAATAAAGACAAGCTCCGTTCCGTTTATTCTGTTCTCTGGACTCATTAACTTGTACAGAAGTGACGCTTGGTATTTTTTCTCTCCCCAGTGGAATCTTCTTCAGATCCTGAAGGAGATTCATTTAGGGGGGAAAAAAAAACCAGTGGAGACATGTATTCTTTCTGATTGGTGTGTCAGGTTTCTTAGGATATATTCACGGATTCCTTAGGATTTATTCACTTGTCTTTCTCTGCCTGGCTTACTTCACTCAGCATAATATTCTCCAGGTCCCTCCATGCTGTCCCAAAGGGTAAGAGCTCCTTTTTTCACAGCTGCGTAGTATTCCACGGTGTAGACATACCACCGCTTTTTTTATCCACTCATCTACTGACAGGAACTTGGGCTGTTTCCAGATCTTAGCTATTGTAAACTGTGCTGCTATGAGCATTGGGGTGCATATATTCTTCCTCATGGGTGTTTGGGGTTTCTTAGGATATAATCCTAGAAGTGGGATCCCTGGGTCAAAAGGCGATTCCATTTTTAATTTTTTTTTTTAATTTTTATTTTTGTTTAAAGTATTACAGATGTCCCTTAATTTTTTGAGGAAACTCCATACTGTTTTCCATAGTGGCTGCACCTGTCTGCATTCCCACCAGCAGTGTACTGGGCTCCCCTTTCCCCACACCCTCACCAGCACGTGTTATTTGTTGATTTGTTAATGGTAGACTTTCTGACAGGTGTGAGGTGATTCCTCGTTGTGGTTTTAATTTGCATTTCTCTGATGATTATTGACATTGAGCATTTTTTCACAGGTCTCCTGGCCATCTGTCTGTCCTCATTGGAGGCATCGCTATTCAGGTAACTGCCCATTTTTTAATTGGATGGTTTATCTTCTTGGTGTTGAGGTGTATGGGTTCATAGCAGTATTATTTACAATAGCTAAGATCTGGCCGGGCCTGGGTGGCTCAGTGGTTGAGCATTGAGCTATGAACCAGGAGATCACAGTTTGATTCCCTGTCAGGCCACAGCCCTGTGTTTCGGGCTCGATTCTCAGTAGGGGACATGCAGGAGGCAGCGGATCCATGACTCTCTCATCATCATGTTTCTCTCTCTCTCTTCTTCTCCCTTCCTCTCTCTGAAATCAATAAAAATATATTTAAGAAAAAAAAACACACCAATAACTAAGATCTGACAACAGCCCAAGTGCCCATCTGTAGATAAACGATTGGAAAAGCTGATGGTGAATGTATGATACACGTGATTTTTTATTAGGACAATAGCCATCGATACACCAATATTTTGATCTAGCTTCTTGAATGCATTAGAGAAAAACTGCAGTCGCCCTAGGATTCCAGTCCAGTTTGCTAACCCTGGAATGACGAAAAATCTGCAAACTGTCCTCTTGAATTCTGGGGTAGTTAGCAGATCCCGTGCATTTGTTTTAGAAAGTCCAGCTCTCTGTGCACACGTGTCAAGCTCTGCTTTGCGTAGCTTGGATCGGCTGGGGAATCTTTCTGCTTCACCTGGCAGGACGGAAATTCTTCTTGAAAAACAATTTGCAGGCCTTTCTGTATTTATGGCACCTTTCATCCTCCCTGGAAAATGGTGCACACGTGGCATCCCAGATGCAATTTTTCTTCTCCTGGGTGGATGCTGGACTTCCTCGAGCCCAACGGTTCTCTTTCCTGTGGACAAAACATTTATGCAGACGCAGGCTTGACAACGGCGGGTTTTTCATCGAGCCAGGTTAACCGTGTTTACTCATGGAATTGCTGTGTTGGGGGGACCCGGGGCCGGATAAACAAATGCAATGTGAGAATCCTGAACTCAGTGGCGACTAGAGAATGCCGTCTAGCATGGCGTTGAAATCAACATGACATGTTTATCAAAAAACGGCAATTACCGCGTGGCCGGTGTGGTTCAGTGGTTGAGCATCGACCTATGAACCAAGAGGTCACAGGTTCAATTCCCAGTCAGGTTGTGGGCTCGATGCCCAGTAGGGGGCGTGCAAGAGGTAGTCCATCAATGACTCTCATCATTGATGTTTCTGTTTCTCCCTCTCCCTTCCTCTCTCTCTAAAATAAATAAAAATGTATTTAAAAATATTTTTTAAAAAAATGGCAATTACCTTAAAGTATTAGCAGTAAGACAGACATAATGCAAGATCGTGTTAATTATGATTGAATATAGGCTTGTGGTTTTCTCCTGGGACAAACACCCTCTAATCTATGCGGGTTTTTGTTTTCACGTGGCCTTTATTGCTCAGAATCACCTGTTTCTTAATCTTTGGGAGCACGTTTTGGAGTTAACATTCCTGAGTGAGCAGGGATGGCCACGGTTTTTTGAAAACTCCATATTTCTTTACCCAGTCTCTGTGCTGACACCTTAACTTTTTCCAAGGTGGCCCTGCCATCTCCTGACACATATCACAATGTCTTTTCCATTGTCATTCATCGCAATGGGCCACGAATTCTGAACTCTGGTATTTTAAAAACAGAAATCAGAACCTGGAATGAAAACATTCTTCAAGTTCTGAAAATCTGAATCACATGAACATGTGTCCAGTCTTTTTTAAAAAAATATGTTTTTACTGATTTTAGAGAGAGGAAGGAGAGAGAGAGAAACGTCAATGATGAGAGAGTCATGGATCAGCTGCCTCCTGCACGCCCCCTGCTGGGGATCGAACCCGCAACCCGGGCACGTGCCCTGCCCGGGAATCGAACTAGTGACTTCCTGGGTTCATAGGTCGACAACCAACCATGATCTGGTTCATAGGTCGATGCTCAACCACTGGGCCACTCCAGCCAGGCATATTTTTCCAGCCTTCATCTGCTGTCAGACACTTACAGATCTGTGACCTCAATTTAAGAAACTCACTGAGAACTGACTTATTCTACCCATGATGTGACTTTAAAGTTAAAAACAAAAACAAAACAATTCTCCTTCTTAATTTCCACATTTAGATCAGATCGCCTCCAAAGCTCCTTTCAACTCTAGTGACACATGAGAAAAATTCTATCTTTTAAGAGTAGAACGTAAGGATTCTACGTGGATACATTTAAAAAAATAATAATTATTGATTGATTTTAGAGAGAGAGAGTAAAAAGGAGAGAGAGAGAGAGAAACATTGATTTGTTGTCCTAATTATTCATGCATCATTGGTTGAGTCTTGTGTGTGCTCTGACCGGGGAATCGAACCCGCAACCTTGGCTTATTGGGACGGCGCTCTAACTAATTGAGCTAGCGGGCTAGGGACTTGGACTTTGTATTTTGCTTACTCTTTAAAAAATTTTAAATGTTCAATGTTCAAATCATTTATAGATGCACAGGGTGTTGCCAAAATAATATAGGGAGCCCTCTCTTTTGGGCGCCCTCTCTTTTTTTTGTTGTTAATATTGTCATATTTTACTCCACTGTGTTTCATTCTATTCTACTCTGCTCTACTCTGCTCCACTCTATTCTAATCTATTTCATTCTACTCTACTCTAGTCTTCACTACTCTATTCTACTCTATTTCATTCTACTCTACTTTAGTCTACACTACTCTACTGTTCTTTATTCTACTCTATTTCATTCTACTCCTCTACTCTACTCTGCTCCACTCTATTTTACTCTATTCTAATCTATTTCATTCTACTCTAGTCTCACTACTCTACTCCACTATTTCATTCTACTCTACTCTACTCTACTCTACTCCACTCTACTCCACTCTACTCTACTCTACTCTACTTCATTCTACTCTATTTTACTTTATTCTACTCTATTTCATTCTACTCTAGTCTCACTACTCTACTCCACTATTTCATTCTACTCTATGCTACTCTACTCTAATCTATTTCTTTCTACTCTACTCTACTCGATTCTACTCTATTTCATTCTACTCTACTCTACTCTACTCTACTCTACTCTACTCTACTCTATTTCTTTCTACTCTACTCCACTCGATTCTACTCTATTTCATTCTACTCTACTCTACTCTACTCTACTCTACTCTACTCTACTCTACTCTATTTCTTTCTACTCTACTCCACTCGATTCTACTCTATTTCATTCTACTCTATTCTACTCTACTCTACTCTACTATTTCATTCTACTCTATTTTACTCTATTTCATTCTATTCTAGTCTTACTACTCTACTCCACTATTTCATTCTACTCTACTCTACTCTACTCTACTCTACTCTACTCTACTCTACTCCACTCTATTCTAATCTATTTCTTTCTACTCTACTCTATTCCACTCGATTCTACTCTATTTCATTCTACTCTACTCTAGTCTCACCACTCTATTATACTCTACTATTTCATTCTACTCTATTCTATTCTACTCTACTTTATTCTACTCTTTCATTCTACTCTATTCTACTCTATTCTACTCTATTTCATTCTACTCTACGCTAGTCTACACAACTCTATACTACTCTGCTGTACTCTATTCTATTCCATTTATTTTTCCTATTCTATTCTATTCTATTCTATTCTATTCTATTCTATTCTATTCTATTCTATTCTATTCTATTCTATTCTATTCTATTCTATTCTATTCTATTCTATTATTTTTTTCTATTCTCTACTGTAAATATGCCCTTGACCATGGGCCTCTCACTAGCCTTGGGGTCCCGGCTGAAGTGACCACGAGCTGCTCAGCGAATCCTCAATGTTCCAGCCAAAACAACAGTGTGTGTGGGCCCCTATCTTTTTAGCCGGCGTTGTTTACACAGTTGTTCAGGGGACCTCTGACCGAGTTGTCTGAGCAAATGGTTTCAGGAGCCATAACAAGAAGCAGTGTCTTATTAGATGCAGACCCGAAACACCGCAAAGCTCTGGGAGGGACAGCCGATTTGGATTTAAAGACAAAATGGTCAGCACTGTTCAGGAAAAGAGACACTTTAAGAATGGAAACCTGCAGGCAAAGGGGCTCAAGTCTAAAGGGACACAGACTACGGACCCGGCTCCTTCTTCTGAACCGTGACGCTCAAAACTCTGCTCGTCTCTTCTAGGGCCCGAGACTTTAGGCTTTTGTCTTGCCAGTACTTTCTTTAATTGGAAGTAAGTTTAATTATTTTTAATATGTTTGTACTATTATTAATTTTTAGAGAAAAAGGGAGAGGGAGAGAGAGAAACATCAATGATGAGAGAGAAACATCATGGGCTGCCTCCTGCGTGCCCCCTATTGGGGATCAAACCCACAACCCAGGCATGTGCCCCAACCTGGGATCAAACCAGCAACCTCTTGGTGCAATAGATGACACTCCACCAACTGAGCCACCCTGGCTGGGCAAAATTATTTAAATTAATTATTATAAAAGGAATAGGCTCACATCTTAGAAAACATGGAAAGTGAAGGAAAATATCAAAGTCTAGGTTGGATAAATCCATGGAGACAGAAAATAGTGGTTTCCAGAGCCTGGGTGAGTTTTGGGGGAACTGACTGAGAAAGACAAAAAAACATGTTAGGATTAATATTTAAATTTTTTTTTTAAATCATCACCCAAGGATACTTTTTCCATTGCTTTTCAGAGACCGTGGAAGGGAGAGAAAGAGAGAGAGAAATATTGATGTGAGAGAGACGCATCCATTGGTTGCCTCCTGCATGTGCGTCACCAAGACCAAGCCTGCAACTGAGGTAAGTGCCCCTGGCTGGATTCGAACCCGGGACCCTTCCGTCTGAGGGCTGATGCTGTAACCACTGAGCCAAACCGGCCAATGCTAATTTTTTCTTATTTTTTTTTAATATTATTTTTCAATTATAGTTACATTTTTATTTTGCAGTAGTTTCAATTAGACAATCATATACTTTACAAAGTGATTCCCTCCCCAACATTTCAAGTAACCCACTTAGCACGACATATAGTTGTTTTTTTTTGTTTGTTTGTTTTTTTAAATATATCTTTATTGATTTCAGAGAGAGGAAAGGAGAGAGAGAGATAGAAACATCAGTGATGAGAGAGTCATTGATCGAGCCCGCAGCCCGGGCATGTGCCCTGACCGGGCATCGAACCCCGATCGCCTGGCTCCTAGGTCGACGCTCAACCGCTGAGCCCCGCCCGGCCGGGCATATAGTTGATGCTTTAGGCAGAGGGAAAAAAAAAAAAATCTAATCTCTTTATTGAGGCTGAGAGGAACCATATCCAACATTATCCAACTCCCCAGCCAAATAAATCAGCCGCTTTATTACTTAAAAAAATGTAATCACACAAATACACTTTGGGCTTTACTAATAATAGCAGCATGGAACATGCTCAGGGACGTGGAATGGATCCAGGAACAATGTGCTGCATGAAACTCTCACAGAAGCGCTTTGTAGAGCTCGGTTAGTATTTGCTGTGACCCTGGCAGGTTTGCTCAGTGGTTAGAGCACCGGCCCTCAGAGGGAGGGATCCCGGGTTTGGATTCCAACCAACGGCAGGTACCTCTGTTGCTGGCTCGATCCCTGGCCCCTGTCGGGGTGCACGTGGGAAGCTCTTGCCCTTGATGTGACTCAGTGGTTGAGCGTCGACCTATGAACCAGGAGATCAGGGTTCGATTCCCGGTCAGGGCACATGTCCCGGTTCTGGGTTCGATCCCCAGTAGCAGCCGTGCAGGAGGCAGCCGATCCATGACTCTTTCATCCTTGATGTTTCTCTCTCTCTCCCTCTCCCTTCCTCTCTCTAAAATAAATTAAAAAAAACAACAAAACATTAAAACAAAAAATTGCAATAGCCACCCTGATGCAAAATTCAGAAAGAAACCTAATAAATATGACTCAGAGATTGTAAAAAGCACTGAAAAGTGTGTTTCCGTAAAGCAAGTTGGAAGTTGAGATGCCTGTATTTCTAGCAGGACGTTTGCTAACACATCAAGCTAAATATTTAACTTAGTTTGATACATTATTTGCTGAATAAATGCTCGTCTGGAACCAAATAGGGGGGAAAAAAACCACAATTTTATGGAGAGTTGATAAATAAGGAATTCGCTGTTTGCTTTTCGCATTTGGCCTGAATTTAAATGCCTTTTCCCCCTCCCCATCCACCCAAAAGGCTGCTAACACACACACAAGAGCGGCATTACTGAAAACGAGATTAGGCTGAATTCTCTTTGCCGTTGACGGTAATGCGGGTTTTAGGCCATGACTTTGAATTTTCCAAAGCAGTCATTTATCTGCGCTTTTTAAGATAGAAGTTTGCAAGTGATATAAAGAAGGGAAAATTCAAAAACATGTAAGAGGACTTTTAAAAAATGCTCAGTGTCAGTCATCATCAGAGAGATGCAAATTAGAACCACAATGAGGTATCACCCCACACCGGTCAGAAGGTCTACCATCAACAAATCAATGAAATACAAGTGCTGGCGAGGGTGTGGGAAAGGGGGACCCTGGTACACGGCAGGTGGGAAGGCAGAGGGGTGCAGCCACTGTGGAAAGCAGTATGGAGGTTCCTAAAAAAATTAAAAATGGAGCTACTTTTTGACCCAGTGACCCCACTTCTAGGAATATATCCTAAGAACCGTGAAACACTAATCAGAAAGAATATATGCACCCCTAGGTTCATAGCAGAGCAACTTACAGTAGCTGAGATCTGGAAACAGCCCAAGTGCCATCCGTAGGTGAGTGGATAAAACAGTTGTGGTACATCTACACCATGGAATACTATGCAGCTGTGAAAAAGGTGGATCTCTCACCCTTTGGGGCAGCATGAAGGGACCTGGAGAGTATTATGCTGAGTGAAATAACCAGGCAGAGAAAGACAAGTATCCCATGATCTCACTTATATGTGGAAGCTAAAGAACCAAATTAACTAACGAACAAAATAGATGCAGAGACCTGGAAGCATGGAGCAGACGGAGGGATCTCAGAGGGAAGGGGGGCGGGAAGAGATGAACCAAAGAACTTATGTGCATCTGTGCATAACCCATGGACACACACAGTAGTGTGGGGAAGGCCTGGGGCAGGGAGTGGGTGCGGGGTTGAGGGGGGCAATGGGGGAAATAAGAGGGTGCATTTGTAATGCTTTCAACAGTAAAGATTAATTTTTTGAAAGGAAACAGAAGAAATAAAGTGTCCGGGAGAACCCCATCCACGTGTTTGGTTATATGACAAATTAACTTTGGAACAAAACCATTAACATAAATAAAAGATCTTCAAAGGGGGAAAAATAAAAATAAAATTAAAAAGAAAAAGAAAAGAAATGCGTCCTGGCCACGTCCCAACGAATGCCCCGCTCCTGAGGTCGTCATCTGGACGGAAGATCAGAGCAGCCACCCTGGCGCTCGGTCCGGGGAACATTCCTGAAGTCTCCTCCTTAGAACGTTCACCGGAGCCACCGGCCTTTTAATTGCTCCTCAGAAACCTAAAGGAGCCGTGCAAGACACACAAGATAAAGGGCGACTTGCTGATGAGTGCGTAGGGGCTCCGTGCACGCACGATGCACTTCTCACGCTTGGCTGCAGACCGAGGGGCCTGAGGATCTTGTTTACATATTTTCGGGCTTGTGTGATAGCTCAGGATGGAGAGGCTCGGGCTGGAGACGTCTCAGCTTGCTCGGGACGACCGTGGAGACTGGATGGTAAGACTCGGAGGAATTTCAAGGGGGCATTTGCAGAAAGCAGCTCCAGATTTATTTATTTTTAATTTTTTTTTTTTTTTTTTTTCCCCCCACTGATGAGAGATCTGAATCCCCTGAGAGTTTCAGGTGCTTCTTACTCGTATGACGCCCACCCCCTCGCCAGAGCCTCCAGCCTAAAAACGCGTCTGGGAGGCTGTAAAAACCCCAGACCTTCCCCGGTCTCCCTAACACGGTGTATTAACAAAGCCGGGCGTATTCACGGCCTGCGGCCGCCCTAAGAACGCGGCTCTGTGAGCCGGAGTGGTTGGAAACTCAAATTGCATTTCCTCACGGTCCTGGGGGCCAGAAATTGGGCTCGAGGGGCTGGCAGACCCAGTACCTTCTGAAGGCTCTAAGGTGAAATCCGTCCCAGACGTTTCTCCCAGCTCCTGGAGGCGGCCGGCAACCCCGGGCCTTCCTTGGTTTGGAGACGGTATCGCCCCAATCTCTGCCTCCATAGTCCCAGGACCTTCTCTGGGTCTTTTCTGCCAATTTTTTTCATTGCTGGACGGTATTGTTTCCATTGATTTTTAGCGAGAGTGGAAAAGGGAGAGAGAGAAAGAGAGAGAGAGAGTGAGAGAGAAACATCGATGGGTTGCCTCCCGCATGCACCCCAACCGGGGCTTCGGATGAGCCTGCAACCCAGGTACGTGCCCTTGACTGGAGTCGAACCCGAGACGCTTCAGTCCGCAGGCCGATGCTCTAACCGCTGAGCCAAACCAGCCAGGGCCTCTCGGCCCGTTTTTAAGGACACCGGCCCCTGGATTAGGATTCCTTGTAGGACCGGATGACCTCACCTTAACCAAGGACATCTGCAGAGACCCTGTCTCCAAACACGGCCCCACGCTGACGTGCACCTGAGTTTCGGGCGGCACTGGTCCCTGTGTTTTCTCCCGCTCATCCGGACGCAGGACAAATACATTTTTCCTTTTGAATCCGAAAAACCTGAGTGTCAAATCCTGGCCCCGAGAGACCGACGCGGGCCCTTGGTTCTCAATACGTGGTTTACAGAAAGGCCTCTTGGAAAATAGTATTGCCCTGGCCGGCGTGGCTCAGTGGTTAGAGCGTCCACGGGTGAACTGAAGGGTTGTGGGTTCGATTTCTGGTCAAGGGCATGTACCTGGGTTGCAGGTGGATCCCTGGTCCCGGTCGAGGTGCGTGCGGGAGGAGACCCATCGATGTTTCTCCCTCCCTCTGTCTCCCACTCTGTCTAAAAATCAACGGAAAAAATATCGCCCAGTGAGGGTTAACAACAGCAGAAGACAATTACGCAGCGTTTTGAGAATTTATATATAAAATATAAAATATATAAAGGAAAGTGAAAAAACCACATAGCTGTACCACCCATTAACCCAGGACGTTTCTCAACCGTTATTGCTCTCTCGGCTCCCATTTCTTTAAACGCATCATAAAACCGCCCCCGCCGCCCAAGTGAACTATTTTCCTGAATTTTCTGAGTAATAAAAAGTTGGTAATAATTTTGCCAAAGATCTCTGCGTTCCTAAAGAATATATCCTTGGTTATTTCTGCTGGCTCCTGAGTCTCCCTCATTGATAACGCACGGCCTGATCGGCATTGTTTTCCACCGGACATTGAATTTCTCAAATGTACCCATGACGTTGCCCGTAGATTTAGTTGGTCCCGTGAGCGTTTGTATGTTATTTGATCGTGGGGCTATTTCTCACGTGATAGACCCACTTCTGCTGCCTGTAAACAGTGAGGTCGCTTGCAGGGTTTTATTTATTTTATTTTATTTATTTTATTATTTCATTTTATTATTTTATTTTACTATTTTATTTTATTATTTTATTATTATTTTATTTTATTATTTTATTTTATATTTTATATTATTTTATATTTTATTTTACTTTATTATTTTATTTTTTATTTTATTTTTTATTTTATATTTTATTTTATATTTTATTTTATTATTTTATTTTATTTTATTATATTTTATTTTATTTTATTTTATTTTATTTTATTTTATTTTATTTTATTTTATTTTATTTTATTTTATTTTATTTTATTTTATTTTATTTATCTTTACCCGAGGATTTTTTTTCCCCCATTGCTTTTCAGAGAGAGTGGAAGGGAGGGAGAGAGAGAGAGAGAAAGAAACATAAATGTGAAATATACACATCAATTGGTCGCCTCCAGTATGCTCCCTGACTATAGTTGGGGATGGAGCCTTCAACCCAGGTTGCTACGTATGTGCCCTCAGCCCGAATCGAACCCGGGACCCTTCCTTTAATGGGCCGACACCTCCAACCACTGAGCCAAACTGTGCGGGGTGTTTGCAGGTTTTAAGCATGACAGATACCAAGGCTGAGGACATGCTCGGACACGGATTTACACTCGAGAGTTTCTCTAGGGTTTCTACCAGCAACGGGAACCGCCGGGTCATGTTCAGCGCCCCGGGATGGTGCCAAACGAAATTCCAAAGTGATTGTCCTAATTTACAGCCCTTGGCCGTGACGGATGGGCGGGCGTTCTCATTACTCAACCGAGGCAGCCGCCACAGATGCTCTTATCAGCGGGCGGAGATGACGGACGCCGAGCCCATTTCCCTCCCTTTCTGGCTCGACCCCATTCAGCAGATGGCCTCCCAGTGGCACGTGTCCCTGTGCTTGGCTTTTGGCCAAAGGCATGTGGCTGGAAGGGTGTGCACCCCCCAGATGTCCCGAGGGCGAGGGATGGACGTGGTAACCGAAGACAAGATTCAAACCTGTGAAGCATTTTTTAATTTTTTATTTTTATTTTTTTGTGAGTGTCTTTGAGCCAAACGCCGGGGAAACCTCCACAGACTGAGGCCACGCTCCAGAGGAGGGTAGTTGTGTTCCCTTTATTTTATGCGTTGCGATCAAAAGAAGCGGCGTCGGTGGGGCCCACGGCATCCCCGGGTGATAGAGGAGGGAAGCGGGAGAAAGCAAAGCGGGGATACCTCTGCGTTTGGGTAAAAATTAAAATGGTAGCCCGGTCGGCGAGGCTCAGAGGTTGAGCATCAACCTATGAACTAGGGGGTCCCAGTTCGATTCCCGGTCGGGGCACAGGCCCTGGGTTCGGGCTCGATCCCCAGTCGGGGGCGTGCAGGAGGCAGCCGATCTGTGACTCTCATCATTGATGTTTCTCTCTCTCTCCCGCTCCCTTCCTTTCTCTGAAATCAATAAAAACATGTATATATATATATTTTTTAATTTTTTTAAAAAAAGTAAAGTGATAGACACATGCATCTTTTACATAGGTGTGTATAGCAGTTAACAAGACAAGAGGAGCCATAAGAAGATTCCTGGTCTCTGCCCTGCTGCATTGAGGGCCTGGGGAAAAAAAAAAGGAAAAAAAAAAAGAAAAAGAAAAAAAAAAAGGGAAATTGCTTTGCAAAGGCCTGTGTTCATCAGGGATGTTAATCCCAGATGCAAAAGACAACCGACAACGGGCGGAGTGAAGCGAAAATTAACCTTTGCGAAGGAAAAACACGGCCTCAGGACGCGGCCACCCACCACCAACTGCTTATGTTTAAAAAGCTTTCATTTCAGACGGTCTCAGAGTTTGCAAGGCCGCCCCGCAGGCCTCCCCTGAGCTCCTAGGGGTCCCCTTTTTTTTTGTCCATAGAAAATGAAAAAAAAAAACAACAAAAAAAACCAGCAAGCGAAAACAGGGCTAACTGGGGGGAGGCAGGTGCTGGAGATGGCAGAGCCCCAATTTGGCGAGGATCCTGGGCCTCTCGCTCGGGGCCGGGAGGGAAAGTCCTCGAGCAGAAACACCTGGAACGGGCCTAGTCATTTTCCATAAATAAACGGGGGCGGCTGTGTTTCGCCAACAGAATTCCTAGGTGTCTCGGTCAGAGCCGTGATCTCGGCTGCAACGAAGCCAGATTTCTTCATCTCACAAATCCGCTGTATCCCGAATGACGGCCGATTTCGGTCACAAAAGCCAGAGCTTCTCGCCTTTGAAGGCAACGGGGACATGTTCCGGCCGGTGGCGACCCACCTGTCCCGTTTCCTCGCTCAGAAGCCTGATTTTTCTTGTCTTTGGCGCCTGTAGACGTTGTAAAATTACGGGGAGGAGACATGAGGATATGTGGAGGGACGTATGTGCACAGCTGTCGGCTTTTTACGGAACATATCAGTACGCACACATAGAAATATTTGTAAATATGACAGTGTGGCTCAGTGGCGGGAGCATCGGCCCACACACCGGAGGTCATGGGTTCGATTTTCGGTCGACGGTTGCAGGTGTGATCCCCGGCTCCCTTCTGGGCAAGGGCAGGAGGCAATCAATCGATGTGTCTCTGTCACATTGATCTCTCTCTCTCTCTCTAACAAATCAATGGAAAAAAATATCCCCAGGCGAAGATTAACAACAACAACGAAAGATAATTACACGGGATTTTGAGAATTTAGCTTTCTTTCATATCAGGGTGGTTTTTTTTTAGAGTATCTAGTGGGCCTCGTGTTCCGAGAGGCCTACATTGGTGCCCTGACTAGGAAGAGCATTCCGCCCGTTGGGCTTAATTTTATGTGGGTATTGCCCATGCCCTCTTTGATTCTTGTAATAAAAAAAAAATTCAGAAATTAAAATACTTTAAACCCTTTGGAACGGGATATTCTTGGGTGATACCAGCCTCTAGAGAGGCACGGTTTTGTAGAATTTTTTGCAGCGGTGGGAAGATGTTCTAGGCTGGGCTGTGCAACGTGGTGGCTACTGAGCTCTTGAAATGTGGCTACTGCAGCCAAGGAAGTAATTTCTTGTTTTTTACTTTATTTCATGTTTTGTTATTTTTCCATTGATTTTAAATTTTTTAAATACATCTGTATTGATTTCAGAGAGGAAAGGAGAGGGAGAGAAACATCAATGATGAAAGAGTTATTGATCGGCTGCCTCCTGCATGCTCCCAACTGGGGATCGAACCAGTAACCTCCTGGATCCTAGGTCGATGCTCAACCGCTGAGCCACACCAGCCAGGCTCCACTGATATTTTTTTAGAGAGAACTGAAAGGACAGAGAGAGAGAGAAACATCGACGTGAGAGAGACACATTGATTGGTTGCCTCCTGCACTCTGCAGCCTGCAAACCAGGTCCGTGCCCTTGAATTCAGCACATGACCTTGGGTGCACAGGCCAGCCCTCAAACCGCTGAGCCCCACAGCAAGGCCAGGGCAGCAAGGAAAATTTTAATTAAATTAAAATGTAGCCCTGGGTGGCTGGGAGCTACCATGTTGGACGTGCATTTCTAGGACCTTCCAGCTCCACATGTGGACCGTCATCAGGGGACAAGCTGGACATGAATGTTCTCAATCCCTGCAAGGAGGTGCTGAGTCAGGCAGTAAAAGCCTAAGAACCATACGATGTCACTCATATGGTGGATATGAGACTGAAAGTCGTGGACACAAACAGCAGGGTGGTGGTTGCCAGAGGGAAGGGGACCAGTCGTGGGTAAAGGGGGTGTCCTAATACAGGGTGACGGGAGATGGTTTGACTTTGGGCGCTGGGCACACAGAGCAATATTCCAATCTTGTATCATGCAAACCCAACACCTGAAACCTAGATGATTGTGTTAACCAATGTCACCCTAATATATTTAATTTTTTTATTTATTTAAAAAGAGCATTTGTGTTGATAGGTGACAGCAGCCGGGTGGAATTGTCTCATCCAGGTCCACCTCCTCTTGCCGACACTCCCTGGAATTGCCCGGAGCCACACATCGAATTGTCCTTCTATCATCCAATAGAGATAACAGACGTCCCTGCATCTACTTGTCTGTCTTCGGGGTTCAGCTCACCTGTGCCCCAGATAACCAAGCCATGTCTCATTCAGTTGCTAAAATTAGGACAAAAATACGCCCTGCCGTTCCCTGCGGTCGTGTATGAGGTCCTTCGGTACATGAAGTAGAAAGGGGGGGGCTCAACCTCGTTTCTACAGAAAAACGAATTCTAATAAATAATTGTCCGTGCAAGCGCCCTTAGGCCAGACATTTCCAACACAGAGCATGTTATATGTGGTCCGTTCAGATGCGCGATTCCTGAGACTTTTCCCAAGATGCCATGCAGGTGACCACAGGCGTCCACGATCCCGTTTGCACGCCCCACGTTACCACACGGATCCTGCCACTCTCTGGTCTTCTCAAGAGAGAGGCAAGAAGCCTGGGCTTTTATGGACAGAGCGAAAGAAAGCAAAGGCATCAAGTATAGGTTCAAAGCATCAACTCTGTTGGATTCTGCCATGAATCTCGAAATTTTTCCAGGAGCCTCTTCATTCCAGGATCGAGCTTATGGACCTAGGTTGGGTCGGGTTTCCATCTGTTGATCAACGAACCCTGCCAAAGATGGTGATGGCATATAATGGTCATGGACAACCCATTGGAGTCCAATGGTCATGGACAACCCATTGGAGTTCAATGGTCATGGACAACCCATTGGAGTCCAATGGTCATGGACAACCCATTGGACAACCCATTGGAGACTCTTTCAAGGAAGGGGAATTATTGAGGGTGGGAAACCGTCCAGGAGGAGCTTAGTTCATTGTTAAGCTCTCTTCTCGTCAACATTTTCTTGGAACCCAGGTGACTTAGGTTCACGTGGATTCTCTCTCCTCATGGTCCCAGCCTCCCCCATCCTTCACCGGGTTGACCAGTTGCCCGTAGACATGGCCGTATTTTACTGGAGAGGGTTTTGCCCAGTGTACCGTGGAGGCCCAGAAAAGTGTCGGCTGCCGGTGGGCCAAGTCCAACGGTGGGATCTTGGAAGAGATGATGGGATTCTGTGAGCTGAGCACGGAAGAATGGGTCTTGGCAAGACACTCTGTGCCATTTATAGAACGTTTCCAAAACAGCCGACGGGGTGAGTCCTCACTCCTACAAAATTTATGAAGAGACGAGACATGAGGAAATTACAGTAAAAGCAAGGCGAGAGTTCTGGGGTTGTGAATTTATAGATGTAGTTGTGTGGATTCATTTTGGCCTAGTTGTCACGTTTGGGGAGTATGACTGTTTAGAAATAAAAATAGCCCTGGCTGGCTACTCAGTGGTTAGAGTGTCAGCCTTCGCTGGCCGAGGGTTCGATTCCCAGTCAAGGGCAGGTACCTGGGTTGCAGGTATGATCCCCAACCCCAGTTGGGACACCTGTGGGAGGCAATGAATTGATGTGTCTCTGTCACATCGATGTTACTCTCTGTCCCTTCCCCCATCCCTTCCACTTTCTCTAAAAAAAAAAAAAAAAAAAAAAATCAATGGAAAAAATAAATAAATAAAAGTGAATGATGCCCATTAAAAAAAAATGTAATAAAGAAAGAAAAGGAGAGGAAGGAAGGGGGTGTGGGTGGGTGATAGCTTAGGGAGAGGTGGGTTTGGGGAAAGAAAAATCTCCCCTTGGTTCCTGAAACGTTTATAGGTATTACTGCAAATTGGCCCACAGACAACTTTTTCTTTTCCTTGGACTCTAAAAGCCAATGAGAACTATAATTTTAAAAGCACACGGGCAAGGAGACATAAATGCGTATTATTAAGCGAAAGAACTCAATCAGAAAAGGTACATACTGTCTGACTTCGACTCTATGACATTCTGGAAAAGACAAAACTATGGAGATGGTGACAAGATCAGTGGTTGCCTGGGGATGTGGGAGGAAGGAGCCTTAGAACAGCCCAGAAAAATAGTCCGGGCTCCTCCAAAATGACTCTGGGAACTTCTCTTATCATGAGGAACCATCCCTTGCCTTGAATGGCATTTGGTCCTGTCTGAAAACATCCACAGTGACATTGCTTCGTTCAAAAACTCACTCCCTGATTGTGGTCCTGTGTACAGTTATCAGACCAATCACATGATATTTTTTATGTATTCATTCCTTAAACCAAAATTATAAATGAGTGTTACGGGCCACTTGGACCCAGGGATGTTTCCTAAGTGTGGACACTTGTGACAGGGCCAAACTTGAAGGACCTTTTGGCCTGTGCCCAAAGTCTCCATGGGTGTTCTAGACAGGACCAAATGTCTGCTAATCCTTGCTTGGAGATAAGAGGCAGCTTCCTGGATCCCTCCTAAGGGTGCCTCTGAAAAAGTTTCAGCCATATGAAAGCAAAGCTGTCCTAGAGAGGGAAATACAATTTTTTTAAAAGTATATATTAACATATGTTTTTATTAATTTCCGAGAGAGAGAGAGAAACATCAATGATGAGAGTCATTGATTGGCCGCCTTCTGCACGCCCCCTACTGGGAATCAAGCCTGAAACCGGGGCATGTGCCCTGACTGGGAATCAAACCCTGACCTCCTGGTTCAGGGGTCGATGCTCAACCATTGAGCAACACCGGCTGAGCTAAAAAATATATATATATATATGGTTACATGGATGGTCTATCCCCCAGGAAACTCATGGTGCTCTTGCCAGTCGGAGACCTGACATCATAGCCTGAAAATCCCCCTCAGCATCTGAAGTTGAGCCTTCTTAATAAAAGTTATTTATCTTGACCTCCCAGTTCACAGACCACAGGTATGCAGAATGTTTTGCAAGAAGGGCCTGCCAGGAAAGCCCAGGCACATTTGGAACAGGCTCAGCTCAGATGCAAATAAATCAAAGATGTGTCTAGACAGGGACCCCTTGGGTTCTGCAGTGGGCCAGAGATTGATGAGATCACTCGGTCCTTGCACAAAGACCATGAGAATGAACTTTTCCCTGGATTCAGGTGGGTTCTGGGTGGTGTGTTGTGCTGTTGTTTGTTTTGCATTGTTTGGGCTGTCGGCTCTTCAGGCAAAGAGAACCAAGAGACTGAGATGGAGATGGAGACGGAGATAGAGATGGAGAGAAATGGAGATGAAAATGGACAGAGATGGGGATGGACAGAGGTGGGGATGGAGATGGAGATGGAGTGGAGATGGAGATTGAGATGGAGATAGAGATGGAGATAGAGATGGAGATGGAGATAGAGATGGAGATGGGGGTGGAGATGGGGGTGGAGATGGGGTGGAGATAATGGAGATGGAGATGGGGGTGGAGGTGGAGATGGAGGTGGGGGTGGAGATGGAGATGCAGACGGAGATGGAGATGATGGAGATGGAGATGGAGATGATGGGAATAGAGATGGAGATGGGGGTGGAGATGGAGATGGAGATGGGGTAGAGATGGAGATGGAGATGGGGGTGGAGATGATGGAGATGGAGATGATAGGGATGGAGATGGAGATGGAGATGGGGTGGAGATAATGGAGATGGAGATGGGGTAGAGATGGAGATGGAGATGGGGGTGGAGATGATGGAGATGGAGATGATAGGGATGGAGACGGAGAGAGATGGAGATGGAGATGGGGATGGGGACTGCGATAGAGATGGGAATGGAGATGGTGCAGGCTTTATCCCCAGCTCTGGTCAGGACACATGCAGGATGCAACCAATCCACATGTCTCTCACCACATCAGTGTCTCTTTCTCCTTGTCTCTCTCCCTCCCTTCCACTCTGTTTAAAAAATCAATGGAAAAAAATACTCAGGTGAAGATTAACAAAAAACAAAACCAAACCAAACAAAGAAACCATCTATTAACTGCCCTCTCTCCTTAACATTGGGTGATGTCTTTATCAGCATGATCCACCTGTACAATTGTACAGATACCATCTCTTCTTTTTTTAAAAAAAAAAATTAAATATTACAGATGTCCCCTTTTTTCCTGCATTGACCCCCTTCTCCCCACATTCCCCCCCAGGCCTTCACCACACTATTGCTGTGTCCACGGGTCATGCATACGTGCATAGAAGTTCTTTGTAGATACCATCTCTTTATGTTTTGTCAGAGAGGGTTTTCCACCTGTGCAAGTACCTTCTCTGTCTCGCCCACACCACCCTTGACAGAGCCCCGCTGTCACCAGCAGTAGGTGTGGCCGTAAAGAATTCCCATTTGTCCTCAAGAGCCCTGAGCAGCCCTGCTCTTCAAAGCTTTCACCGCTCTGAGTCATCTGCCCTCCTGGAAAACACCGTCCATCACTTTCTTTACGACCGACCTGTCTTCATCCTGCCAAGTGCACACACGTGGAGATAATCATCATGGCTAATGGATGGCCCTGAATATTCGGAGAGGCTGGCTGGAACCACAGAGGCATCACCCATAAACAGCAGAGGTGCCCTGGCTGGTGCGGCTCAGTGGTTGAGCGTCAACCAATGAACCAGGAGGCTGGGGTTCGATTCCTGGTCAGGGCACATGCCCGGATTGCGGGCTCGATCCCCAGTCAGGGGCGCGCAGGAGGCAGCCGATCAATGACTCTCTCACTATTGATATTTTTCTCTCTCTCTCTCCCTCTCCCTTCCTTTTCTGAAATCAATAAAAACATTTTTATTTTTTAAAAAGAAACTGCAAAGGAGTTTGGAATAAAATAAAAGCTAGCGGAGTGAGTCAATCCAGGATGTTCTTTTGGTTTCTGGTCTCAGAAGGTCACACACCTGCACAGGATCATCTCACAGTAGGACTCAGGGTGCTCCTTCCAGAATCCCCAAAGGTGAAATGTCTTCTCCTTGGTCAATGAATTCATCGCTCACAGTTCCAGGTATAACGGGCAGGGGGGGATTTTGGGTTCCTCTAGCCCCTGGAGCATCTTACTAATATTGCAATCATGAGATAGACTTTTTTTTTTTTAATTGTATTTTTCCACTCCCCAAAATGCCGTCAAGGTCCAAGACAGAAGAAACAATTTTGTGAAAGGGCCGTTGGCCCCAGAGGGGTCGAGACTTTGGAACACACGCCTGTCCGCAAGAGGATGGGCTCAGGGTGGGTTTTCAAGTCTTGAGACTGAGCGGAAACACGATTGAGGTCACAGAAGTGGAGCGAATTGTGGAAAAAACAAAAAAAAAAGAGTTTGTGTAAATGTGTGAGACCCTCTCCCCACGTTTCTTCTGCGTATTGTGTGTGTTATTTAAGAATGTGCCCCCAAAAATAAAATATAATTTAATAACTGAGCGCGATTGTCTGATGCTTGGGATTAATTTCAAAACGCGTCTGGGGTGTGGCCAGTGTGGCTCAGTCGGTTAAGCGTCACCCCAGGCACCAAAAGGTCGTGGGTTAGATTCCCATTCAGGGCACAGGCCCAGCAGCGGTCAAGCAGGGGGCACCAATCAATGTTTCTCTCTCATGCATGTTTATTTCTCTCTCTCCCTTCCTCTGCTTCGAAAACATCAATAAATTGACATTAAAAAAAAAAAATACAAGTCTGGGAATGTTGTAGGAGGGGAGGGGACACAGGTATAGATGAAACAGGGCCCTTGGGTTGGTCATTATTCAATATAATGGGTACACGGGGGAGCCAATCTAGCATTTTCCCTACTTTTGTGCATATTTGTGACTCTATAAGAAAATAAAAATTCAATCTAACATGAGGAAGACTTCAGAAGGCAGGATATTTAAAAGTATCCTGTTCCGCATGCGCTTCACCCAGAACCTCTGAGCATAACTCTGTCCCTGACAACCACCATGACATGGTCTTTAAAACAAAAAATAATTTAGTTATGAGGTTTCCAACAGCCCAAGGAGAAAGTGAGCCATCGCCCCTGATGCGAATAACTCATTTCCCAGCAATTCTTCCTGTAAGACCAAGCGGTTCCCGTCATATCTCTGAGTCACGAATACCGAGCATGATTTTGGTAATACAGAGTGGAGACAGGAACACGGTGTCTGAATGTGGCCGGGTATAGATATTTTTTATTTATTTTGTTGCTGTTAATCTTCCCTTAAAGGTATTTTTTTCCATTGATTTTTATTTTTTAGAGAGAGTGGAAGGGAAGGAGGAAGGGAGAGAGGAGAGAGAGAGAGAAACATTGATGGGACAGAGACACATCGACCGGTTGCATCCCACATGCACCCCGACCGGGGCCAAGGATCGAATGTGCAACCCAGGTAGGTGCTCTTAACTGGGGAATCGAACCCGTGACTTTTCGGGGCTCTGACTGAGGCCCTAACTGACCAGCCAGGGCTGGATATTTTTATTTTAATACCCAATGGCTCAGTGGTTGCAGCTCCTTGGAGAACTGAGACAGAACTCAGCCCGTGGGTGGCCCAAGGTGAGCTTCAAAACAAACCTATGCCATGTTGGACGAGGGGTCCTGCAAACTGTCTCCCCCAAATAGGAAATCTCTCTGACGGCGGCTTGACCTAAAAGAACAGCGTCTGACCCAGGTATGAGACGCCCACGTTTTCTCTGGCTAAAGCCGGACGCATAAGCCCTAACGATCGACCGTGAGAGCGATCTCATTCCAACCCTCTCATGGGGGCTCACAGAACAGTGGGGGGCGATCTTCCCTCTATATAGCGAATAAGTTCCCTATAAAATATTTCTGCTGCACCCTGGCCAGTGTGGCCCAGTTGTCTGGTGCACCAAAGGTTTACGGGTTCAATGCCCAGCCAGGGCATATGCAAAGGGAGGGGGGGTGCAAGAGGCAGCTGTTCACTGTTCCTCTCACATCAATGTTTCTCTCCCTCTCTAAAAATCAATAAAAATATACTTAAAAAAAATTTATTTTTTCCCACCAGCCTCCCAAAGAACATCTGGATTTAAGCAACGCGACATCCTTGCAAAGTACCAGCAGACGTTTCCGGCGGAAGGCCATCCGAAGTCCTAAGAGCAGCCGTGTGGGGTGACGGCCCATAAACCCGTTTCGCCGTGGCGACCGTCTGCCAAAATTCCACATTATGTGCATTTTAGGAAATGCAGCCTAAGACCCGGTTAGGAGAATGGCTTCTCCCCTCTCCCCCTCGGTGCCTCGTTTTCCTCCAGGAGGTCAGCGTGGCCTCCTGGTTTGCGCAGGGAGGAAAACACACTCAGGCTCTTACTACGTGAGCTCTAGTCTGTGCCTTCGAAAAGCGTGGAGACCCGTTTGGAAAAGCGTTTTCGGGGCTGACCTCACTCGTGGTCGTCTTTGGCAGGCGGTCGAGGTAGGCGGCGGCTTTGCTCAAAGATGTGCCAGAGGGGTGACAACGTCTGGCCTTTCAACAGGCAAGGAAACGGTGACCGACATATAAAGATGGGGCGTTTGTTCCCAGCTCCTGCTGGTGAGTCACCTGAACCCGCCCGTCTTTGGATCCTTCCAGGTCTCAGGCATCGTCTTCATGGATTTCTCTGCTCAGGTCCGGCTGAGGCCCTTCATTGCCCCTCCCAGGTCTTGAGCGGGTGGATTTTCAGGCAAGAATGACCCCTGGCGAGGAAAGCTTGGGGGGACGCTGTCTCCAAATAAGGTCACGTCCCCAACTAGATGGAGGCCTGATTTCTTTGGGGACATTTATTCAGGCTGTTAGAGAATTAAGTTGTCATAATAAATATTGAAGGGTCCTACTATTTTATTTTATTTTATTATTTTATTTTATTATTTTATTTTATTATTTTATTTCTTTTATTATTTTATTTTGAAAATTTTATTATTTTACTTTATTATTTTATTTTTATTTTATTTCATTTATTATTTTATTTTATATTTATTTTATTATTTCATTATTTTATTTTATTTTTTAAAAATATATTTTTATTGATTTCAGAGAGAGGAAAGGAGAGGGAGAGAGAGAGATAGAAACATCAATGATGAGAGAGTCATTGATCGGCTGCCTCCTGCACGCCCCTGGCTGGGGACCGAGCCCACAATCCGGGTATGTGCCCTGACTGGGAATCAAACCAGCGACCTCCTCGATCCTAGGTCGACCCTCAACCGCTGAGCCACACCCGCCTGGGCTATTTTATTTTATTATTTTAATTTTAGTATTTTAATTTTATTATTTTATTTTATTATTTTATTTTATTATTTAATTTTAATTTTTTATTATTATTTCATTTTAATTTAATTTTATTATTTTAATTTTATTTGATTTTTCATTTATTATTTTATATTTGTTATATTAATTTTATATTTTATTTATTTATTTTTAAAAATATGTTATTATTGATTCCAGAAGGAGGAAGGGAGAGGGAGAGAGAAACATCCACGATGAGAGAGTCATGGATCAGCTGCCTCCTGCACACCCCCGACTGGGGATCGAACTCCCAACCCGGGCGTGTGTCCCGACTGGGACTTGAACCAGCCACCTCCTGGATCCTAGGTGGACGCTCAACCGCTGAGCCACACTGGCCGGGCGAAGGCCTCTGTATCAAAATCATGATGAGTCTCATTGCTCTCGGGAGCCTGCATGGGTTGTGAGCATTTGTTTAATGTCATTTCTCCACAGGAAGGGGAAAGGACCGACACGGAGCCTTGATGTTGAGGAATGTTCCTCTCGGAGCTTTTAGATATCTCCGAGGAGTCCCCCGAGGTTAGCAGGACCATCTGGAGGCAGAGCCCGGCCAGCCTTTCCCCCCCTCGTGTGGTTGTCTTTCCAAGAGCAAATAAAGTTATTTCTTACAGCAGCCAATTCTGCTGAGTGACTGTCAGCCCTGGCCAATCCTTTCTCCAGCACGGCCGTTATTCTATTTTTATTTTATTTATTTTTTAATTGAATGTATTGGGGTGATGTTGGTTTGCAAACCATACCATTTACAAAAATGTCATCTGCACCCTGCATCGTGCGCCCGTGACTACGAGCAAAGTCTCTTTTAGTGCCCGTTTGCCCACCTCCACCCCTTGTTTCCCTCTGGCCATCACCACACTGCTGTCTGCGTCTACGGGTTACACATATATGTCCTTTGGCTGATCCCCTTCTTTCATTTTGTGCCCCCTTCCCCCCCTTTTCCGACGTCTGTCAGTCCGTTCTGTGTATCCACGCCTCTGTTTCTATTTTCTTTGTCACTCATTACGTTCCACATGGAGGTTCTTCGAATCATTTAAAAAATGGAGCCGCCTTTGGACCTGGCGATCCCACTTCTGGAGAATACGTCCTAAAAAAAAAAAAAAAAAATCCTGAAACACTGATTTGAAAGAACATACGCACCCCTATGTTCATAGCGGCCCCATTTACAACAAATAAGACCTGGAACCAGCCCAAATGCCCATCTGTAGACGAGCGGATAGAAAAGCTGTGGTACATCCATGCCGTGGAATACTATGCAGCTGTGAAAAAGGACATTGCATCCTTTGGGACAGTATGGAGGGACCTGAAGGGGATTGTGCTAAGAGAAATGAGCCAGACAGAGGAAGACAAATACCATTTTTTTTTTTTTTCTGTTCTTTAATAGAAGACAGAATGAGCCTTTACGGGCGTATGAACTGTTGACTTTGTGGCCAGCCCAGGGGGTCACACGTGGGCTTTGCCTGGGTCGCCTTCGAGCACTGAGCTCAAGAGGGGAGACCGAGATCATGTCCGGCGAGGCCCAACGTGTTCGTGTGTTTAAGGGCCCTGGGAAAGAGACGCCGTCAACGCAACTCAATCCTCCCAAACCAGGGAATGAAATAGTCTTACTAAGTCGGAAACGTGGATAACAGCAGAGGAATCCAAAAGCACTCTAGGGGATAAACATGTTTTTTTGTGTGTGTTTTTTCCCTTCGCTTTTCACAGCTGGAGTTTCCAGACTCTATCCATTTAGCTTTAAAAAAAAAAAAAAAAAAGACACAGATGGAGCCTCTCCCTATGAAGTCAAGATGGTTTTATTAACAATTATATGCTTCTTTTTATTGTCTGGGCAAAACAGCTTATGTTACAGAGCACGGACCGTTTGCTATGAACATTATGGAATCTCCTTTTACTAATTCCCCTGTAACATATGTATATTTATATATATATTATATATTATATATTATATATTATATATCATATATATAATATATATATTCCCTGTAATATATATATTAATATATTATGTATATAATATATATATTTTTATTTTATTTTATTTTATTTATTTTTTATATCTCCAGTTCAATTTTCCAAATGACTATTATTATTATTATTATTTTAAATAGTAAAGAGCTTCGCTTACGCCCCGAGGTCTCTCATAAACGCCTTGGGTGATGGGAAAGCGAGTTTCCGTTATTAACGAGAACCATATGCCCGGGGTTTCGATGACATCAGCCCGATTCCTGATGGAGGCTGGGGCTTTGGGAGTTCTGCGCCGCTGGAAAGAAAGAAAGAGAGACAGAGAGACAGAGAAACGGACGCCGCTACGGCTCAGGCCTACCACGGACACCCAAGGGAACCCTCTGAAGACTCTGAAACGCCGCTAATGGGAGTCTCACCTGCGGGTCACCGTAAGACGGGGGACGGCGTGGACGGATGCTCTCGCCTCCCTGCAAGGTCAGCAGCACCACCTGTCGCCCGCCGCGTCCACCTGAGGCGCCAGGCCGCTGTCCGAGCTCCTTGACAAAAATGCATCTTCCGAGGGAACGTCCAAACCCTGGCCTCCCTGTCGGCCTCGGGGCCGTTCCTCAAGCCTTGACCACAGCCAGGGCCTGAGTCCTGTGTCCACCCGCCGCTGGTTAACCTCCTCCCGCCCACAAGAGGAAGGTTTGAAGGGCAACCCTGGTCTTGCCGGTGGAGTACCCGAGGTGACCCCTTGGTTTTTAAAGCCCTGATCTCTTCCTCTATAGAGGGGATGCCTGTCACCCAAATCCGTCGCCCCCTTTGGAGTCCCGGGAGACCAAGCCCGCTTCTCACGGGGCCGTTGGGCCCGTTTTACGAAAAAACACGGCTCTTAGTTAAAACGCCAAGAGTCGATGCCGGCGGGCGTGAATTCGCCGCGTCGGATTTTTGTTTGTTAACAGGAATGCTCGCTTTCACCACACACGGTATTACGCACACTATGAGCTTTTTAAAAAAAGATTAAAAAAAAAATTTTTTAAAGAAACCTCCGATCTGTAAACGAAAGAACTCAGCCACCGGGTTGTTGGCCTGCGAATTAACATCGTTCGCCCTGCCCTGGCCGGTGTGGCTGGGCACAGAAGGGTCCCGGGTTCGAGTTCCCGGTCGAGGACACGTGCCTGGGTTTGCAGGTTCGATCGCCCGCTCCGCTCAGGGCGTGTACGCGAAGCGACCCCTCCATGTGTCTCTCTCACGTCGATGTTTCTCTTTCTGAAAACCAATGGGAAAAATTAGCCTCAAGCGAGAATTAACAACAGCCAACAAAACAAAAAAACAGAATTAGAAAGCGACAAGTTCCGAGCGTTCATTCCATAGCTGGCGAGGGAGCTACAGAGAATACTTTAAGGTAAAAATAAAAATAAAAATAATAAAAAAGAGAGGCAGAGAGAGTGGCAAATGGTGTTTGCAAAAGGACCAGCCAGGCGATTACCTCTCACGGGCGGCGCCCTGGAGATTAAGCAGCGTCCTCTTGGCCCTGCGGCTGTAATTAAAATTCCACGTCCTGCAGGCTTTCGAGGCTGGCGAGGGTCCCGATTTCTCCGCTGGGCGGGAGTCCCTAAGCCCCAAAGGAGCCCTGACGGAGCCGACGAGGGGGGATGGACGTTCCTCGGAAGGGGCTGCCGCGGGGGGCATCCTAAGGGCGGCCGTCGGGGGTAAAGCACCTGCGTGGGGACCCGCCTCTGGGAGACAGAGACAGATTTTCCAGCACAGCCGACACACCAGGACTGCGACGCCCCCTTTTCCCAGCTGCAAAGCAAGACACCGGGAGAACGGGGACTCGAACCCAGATCTCCCCGTGTGTCCGACGTCTGCAGAGGGCGGGCCGGCGGTGAAGGGTAAAAAGTGGGGGCCGCTCAAGAGAGGTTCGGGGTCACCTCTGTGGGCCAACGGTCCCCAGGGTGGTGGCCCTGGATGCTTTCGGTCAGTGGTGAGAGCGTCGGCCCAGAGACCGAAGGATCCCGGGTTCGATTCCCAGTCCAGGGCACGTCCCTGGGTTGCAGGTTCTATCCGGGGCCCTGGTCTGGGCGAGTGCGGGAGGCAAACAATCGCTATTTTTCTCTCTTTTGTCTACTTTCTCTGCAAAAATTAATCTCGGTTGAGGCACCTAAAAAGGGTCATTTTGAAGTTTACCATAGAGACTGGCGTCCGTGTGTCTGTCTGCGTGGGTAACGAAGGCAGCTTCCGAATTTTTTGCTGACGCCGTTAATCTTCACACGAGAGATTGCTTTTTAGAGAGAGAGAGAGAAACACGGATGCGAGAGAGACAGAGCGACCGGCTGCCTCCTGTGTGCGTCCTGACGGGGGCCTGGAATCGAACCCGCAACCCAGGCACGTGCCCTTGACCCGGATTCGAATCCCCAACCCTTCTGCATGCGGACTGATGGTCCAACAACGGAGCAACACCGGCCAGGGCAAAACCTGCAGAAGTTCCTTTATTGCCTCGGCCTGTCCAGTTTGGCCCGAGTTCCCGAGTCGGGGGAGAGGGTCATAGCCTTTTAAATAGGAGACGTCGTTTTCCGCTCAGTCCAAGCCGACAGGAACCGGCATTTGCCCAGCACCTTGGACCCAAACCGTGTGGCCACAAAAAATCACAGAGGGACGGAATCACAGCCGGTCGTAACCGTAAATATGAAGGATTTCATCATCGGGCGTAGCCACGGGCCTGTGGGTTTTGCGCAGGTCATTGTGAGATGCTCCCGCCGAAGGTGCAGGCCGGCGACTGAAAAGTTAATGTCCTAAGAGGCCAGATGCGTCATGATTTTCCCCAGCATGGAAACCGGGCTGGAAAAATGACACTTTATAAAGGTGTCCAGTTGACGTTCTCAAATGTGTTGGAAAAGTGCTAATTTTCTCACACTTTCCGGGCTCCCTCTGCATCCCCCGAAGGGGGTGGCGGTTGTTCTGAGAAACACGGGGTCTCTCTCTCTCTTTTTTTTTTTTCCCTCTCTCTCTCTGCCCAGCTCATTCCAGACGCGCACAAAACACGCAGCGCCTTTGGGCCTCGACACACTCAGCTCACGCTCAGCTGCTCCCAATTTGTCCGAAAGGAACCATAAACGGACAATTACATAATTCCACGTGGGGTGAAACTGGGGAAACGTGTGGTTTCCTCAGATCGTCACAGCCCTGCCCTGGCGGCTGACCGTCGAGGGCGCGGGAACTGCACACGCAGCGGGTGCGTGCGAGACTCAAACCACAGCCGAGGAGGTGGGGCGTTCGGAGGACGTCCCTGCAAAATGCGCCAGGTGGTTTCCCTTAAGGGAGTTAATTGCAGGTGAGAGTCGGGCTCAAAATACAGAACTAAAGCCCGGCCGGGCGTGGCTCAGTGGTTGAGCGTCAACCTGGGATCCAGGTGATCCGGGTTCGATTCCTGGTCACAGCACATGCCCGGGTTGTGGGCTCGATGAATGGATCCCTCATCATTGATGTTTCTCTCTCTCTCTCCCTCTCCTTTCCTCTCTCTGAAATCAATAAAGATATATTTTAAAAATACACATACATCATGAAAAACCAACAAACCTGGAAACTAGAGGCAACTGGGCGAAACGATCGCGATCAGTACAGTGGCTCCGAGGGGCTCAGGAATCGAGACCCCTTTTCTCTCTCATCCTGACGGCTGCCTCATGGCCCAACGTGGATGCTGAAGCTCCGGCCGTTGAGTCGACATCCCCAGAAGCAGAAAATCAGGAAAGCGGCGAGGAACCCAAGGGTCTCCGTCGCGCGGGTCGGGGAGCAGAAGCGCAGGGAGGCGGGGGACGTGGCCAAGCTTCCAGAAGCGGGAAGTAGAGACGTCACTGCTCATAAAAGATCTGCAGGCCGGCAAAGACGCACAGCTCTACTTGGCGTCTTGTGACAGCACCGGTGCTGCTGTTTGTCTATCAAACGTAAACCTTGGAGAAATACATCGTTTCCGCTCTGACCCCAATTCCGCTTTCCCGCTGACAGGGGGATGCCGGCCCTCTCTGAAAATCCCACTCTCCCTCCTCAGCGCTCAGAAACGCTGCTGAAATTCTCCAGACGGACACGGGAAGCTGAATTTCAGGCTCTACAAGAAGAAACTCCTTTTGGGGTGTCTAGTTAGGGCTCATGTTTAAGCCCTTTGCACGGTGATCTTTCTTTGAATAGCAACTCGTAGGCCGTTTGTGTTTATTAAGAGGTTTGCTGGCCCGGCCGGCATGACTCAGCAGTTGTGCGTTGACCTAGGAACCAGGAGGTCACGGGTTCGATTCCCGGTCTGGGAACAAGTCCGGGTTCCAGGCTCGATCCCCCGTCAGGGGCGTGCAGGAGGCAGCCGATCCGTGACTCTCAGCATTGATGCTTCTATCTCTCCGCCTCCCTTCCTCTCTCTGAAATCAATTTAAAATAAATAAACAAATAAATAAAAATACCTCTCCTATCCCAGGGGAAAGTCTCCTTCGGACGATAGTAATTGCCCTCTAGTGGGGACTCTTTGCCAGGGACCGACTCCTCTCTCCAAAATATATATATATATTTTAGGTATCATTAGGTGGATTGTTTCCAACATAAAGGGAAGAGACAAATACGTCTGCAAATGTTTCTTGTTCATTTACACGATTGCGTCATCCTGCGGGAAACCGCAGCCGGCCCTATCGGCAAACATTCTGCCTGCGGGCGGCCGAGAGCTCTGCAGTTCAGATGGCGGTAAAGTAAATTGTTTTTCCCTCTCCTGCAAACATTGAGCAACAACCCGTTTCCTTAAGACGTTCGAACCCGTCGTGTTTAAATCCGGGCCGTCCACGTCACTTTGAAGACTTTCGCAAGATCCGCCGGCTTCCGGATGTGACAGAACCCACCAGCAACGACAGAAAACTACCTGATGTTTCTATACGGCAATAGCACAAAAAACTATATATTTTTTTGTGCTATTGCAACCGAGGTATGGTATCCATGGCGGGAATCGAACCCGGGACCCTTCAGCGTGCAGGCCGACGGACTAACCACAGAGCCAAACCGGCCGGAGCTGTTGTAGAGACTTTAATAAGAATCAACATGCCCCTGAAGAGCAGGGTTTTCTTTGCTTTATTTTGCTTGGTTAAGCTTTTTTAAAATTTTAAATTCCTGGTTGCACAAGCCAATTTTCAGAACCGAAGAGATATGTGGCAATACTTAATTGCTGGACCCGCAGAGCCAGGAGAGAGGATGGGAGCTCGCGCGGGAGCCAGGGACTTTCCACGGGTTGGGAGGCAGCCACGACGCAGGGCGTGGAGAGGGGGGCGACCGTTCCCACTACGTCGAGGCCCTTCTGGTTCCAGGGGGGTCGACAGGCAGGAGGAAACGCCTCACATTCTGCACGGTCCTCGCCGTGTTCCTCTGAGCCCCCCTGGTGGGCCTGGGGCAATTGCACCCCCTTCCTGGGGACACTTGGAAAAGCTTTTGATTGCAGCAAATTGGGGGCTGAAGATGCTCCTGGCACCCGGGAATGCTGCTCAGCACAGTCATCCAGCCCCGAATGTCAGTGTAGCCGAGGGCAAGAAATTCCATCTTAGCGTGACGGACTCTGTCTGTTTGCATGTGTCTGCCGTCCATCCATCCATCCATCCATCCATCCATCCATCCATCCATCCATCCATCCATCCATCCATCCAGGCGGTTTCCGGCCGCCCAGGAGATGCCCCTGAACTGCAAACCCACCACATTCAGTCGCATGCATGACCCAGCCCATTGAAACAGCCAAGTCGCGTCCGGACACTCGTCCTGCGGGCCTGACCGGATGCTGACATTTCCACAGCCGCACGGAGCAGCTCATTTCCCGACGCTCCACGCAGAACACGATACTTGCGTTTCGTCATGAGAATATTAAAATGTGTAACTCGACGGGACTTTAAAATCACCTGGTGGAGCTGCTTGTTTTTAATGTGTTTTTATTTTTTTATTTTATTTTTTTAGAGAGAGAGAGGAAGGGAGAGAGAGAGAAACATTGATGACTGAGAGTTATGGACCGGCTGCCTCCCGCACGGTCCCTACGGAGGATTGAAACCTGGGCATGTGTCCTGCCTGGGAATCGAACCCGTGACCTCTGGCTGCACAAGACAACACTCAACCAACTGAGCCACACTGGCCAGACAAAAGCTTTCTTCTTTATAGGCCATGAAGGAATGCCAATTGGACGCGTGTATTCTATATCGTTTTCTAAAACCGAATGTATTCTCCCTTCGAAGGATAGAACATTTAAAACCATAAAATAAATTCCAGCTACTAAATTATGTATATATATATATATAAAATCCTCAGTGCTTTTTTTTTTTTTTTTTGGTGAAATAATCTATGTGCATTTTACAGAAGGTTATTTTATGATATCAATTTTGGTCCTCAAAGCATAGAGTCATTTGGGGAACATAAAGAAGAAAAATATTGAATTAAATAGTTTTTATATTCTTGTGAATATGTATTTTTAAGCCAATTTGATCTTAACTTAAGGTGACTTGAATTTTCAAGCTCTTTGTCTCTCGATGGCCCACCCAGGTCTGTTCTTCAGAAATTCCCAGAGTGACCTAAAATTGAGATAAGCTCAGAAAATGCTTGTTATGTTATGTTTTGTTTTGTTTAATCATATGTATGGCTTTTTATGAGAAGAATACTTAATACTTTGGCTCTTGTTGACTAATTCTGCAGAAGAGTTGCATAACCGCTTTATAAGCAAGAAATTTAGATAGCTGGTGAGATGAATAATTGATGGATAAGTGGATAGACATTTAAACCTACCTCAGATGGATAGATAGATAACAGAAAGAAAAATGTGTTTGCATACCACGGAAACCTATCAAAATGCATTAGCAAATAGCTCATAAAATGAAAAAAGTTTACTTAATTTTCAAAAATATTTGCGGTCTTGTGAAACCCGTCGTAAAAACAGCTAGTCATCAAAGCAATCTTCTGAAACGTTTATCTGGCTCTTCTAACCTTTGTCATTCAGCCTCCACTAGGGTTTCTCAATCTTAGTGCTATTGGGCATCTGGGTTAAACAGTTCCCTGTGGCGGGAGCCGTCGGGTACCTTGTAAAGATGTGGAGAAGCATTTCTGGTCTATGCCCATCACATGCCAGTAGTGTCCCCTCGCCCCTGTGGGGACAACCAAAAAAAAAAAAAACAAAGCATCTCCACACATTGCCAAATATCCCATGGATCCCATGGGGGCCAGAATCTCCCCAGTTGATAACAACTGATGTCAACCTAGAACTTAATTTTCTTAGCAGTTTATAATTCAGCTCATCCTAGTAAATGATGATTAATATTATGGGTCAACTTGCCTGGGTCACGGTGCCCAGTTATGGGGTCAAACATTACTCTAGATAATTCTGTGAGAGTGGATTTCGGATGAGATTAACATTTAAATCAGTAAAATAGATCGTCCTCCATACTGTGGGTGGGTCTTGTCAAATCAGTTAGAGGCCCGGATAAGCAACGACTGAAGAAGAGGGAATTCGGCAGCAGGCAGTCTTTGGCCTTGAAGGGCAAGTCTTCCTTGAGTCTCCAGCCTGCCAGCCTACCTACCCATCAAATTTTGGGCCCTACAAACCTCCACAACTGAGTGAACCAATTCCTTATAATAGATCTCTGGATGGATGGTTAGATGATGGATGGATGGATGGATGGATGGATGGATGGATGGACAGGTGGGTGGATGGATGGATGGATGGTTAGATGATGGATGGATGGATGGATGGATGGATGGATGGATGGATGGATGAATAGTTGGATGGGTGGATGGATGGATGGTTGAATGGATGGATGGATGGATGGATGGATGGATGGATGGATGGATGGACAGGTGGGTGGATGGATGGATGGTTAGATGATGGATGGATGGATGGATGGACAGGTGGGTGGATGGATGGATGGTTAGATGATGGATGGATGGATGGACAGGTGGGTGGATGGATGGATGGTTAGATGGATGGATGGATGGATGGATGGATGGAAGGATGGATGGATGGATGGATGGATGGATGGATGGATGGATGGATGGTTAGATGGATGGATGGGTGGATGGATGGATGGATGGATGGATGGATGGATGGATGGATGGATGGATGGATGGATGGACAGGTGGGTGGATGGATGGATGGTTAGATGGATGGATGGATGGATGGATGGATGGATGGATGGATGGATGGATGGATGGAAGGAAGGATGGATGGATGGATGGATGGATGGATGGATGGATGGATGGATGGATGGATGGATGGATGGATGGTTAGATGGATGGATGGGTGGATGGATGGATGGATGGATGGATGGATGGATGGATGGATGGATGGACAGGCAGATGGATGGATAGATGAACAGACAAATGGACTGATGATAGATAGATGATAGATAGACAGATGATAGATAAATAGATAATTGATAGACAGATAGATATTATTTACTTATGTATTTACATCCTGTCGGTTTTGTTGCCCTGGAGAACCCTGACTAATATATAGCGATTCTAGGATTCATCTAGAAGAAGCCTTTTTCCTTTTCACTCATCCTAGAATTCATGGTTTCCCTCCACACTCACCTTGTTCCTCTAAGTCCCATTTTCTTCACTGTCCCCCAGCCCTTTGTGCACAGAGCCCATCTGGGTCCAAATGCTTGGCAGTGTTCAGACCTCCCACCTGGACGGGTTCTGCAGTTCTCACTTCCTACGTCCTGTCCTGTACGAGTGAACCTGACTCGGAGTGCGGTGATCTTCTTGGGATTTTTCATTCTTTCTCAACTCTTTCCTATTTGCTGGGAAGTTCACCAGGTTCACAAGGACCTTCTGGATGGAAAAATCTGGACTTAAGGCTAATTGAGCAGGTAGTTATTTATTTTTTCAATGAAGATGAAAAACATAAAAAACAACCAGTTTAAAGTGATCTATTCAGAGTTGTACAATCAACATCTCTACCTAGTGCTAGGACTTTCTCATCTCCCCAAAAGGTAACCTCATGTCCAGCCAGTGTGGCTCAGTGGTTGAATGTCGACCCAGGAACCAAAAGGTCGCTGGATCTATTTCCGGTCAGAATAGATGCCTAAGTTTTGGGCTCGATCCCCAGTCGGAGGCGTGCAGGAGGCGGCCCATCCATGACTCTCTCATCATTGATGTTTCTCTCTCTCTCTCCCCCTTCCTTTCTCTCTAAAATCAATAAAAACATATTTTTTAAAAAAGGCAGCCTCCTACCTATGAGCAGTCAGCCACATCTCCATCCCCCAGCCCCTGACAACTACCACCCCACTCTCTTTGTCTGTGGACTTGCCTGTTGTGGGCATTTTATGTGAATGAAATCACACACTGTGTGGTCTCTGTGTCTGGGTCCTTTCATCATGGTTTTGAGATTCACGCACATGGAATTATATATCAGAATTTCATCAAGCTTTGAGATTTAACAGCGTTATTGAGAAAGAGGCACACGCTGCATTTTTCTGGGGCGCGTGTGTCTAGTAATCCATCTGTTGATTGGTTATCAGTATCGGGATTTAACGTGGATGGTAGAAAGTGCCATCTCTAGTTTGGACTCTGGGGGTTCATCATTTATTCACTCACCCACTCGTTACCACTAAGAGAACTACAAGTGCCATCGGAGAATTGCCTGCGTAGAATTTCTCCGACACTCGTGAAAGTGGGATTCTTCGGGTGCCGCTGGAATATGCACTTCTGGGGGCCCCCATGGGCACGTGAGATGTGGGTAAAGGCTTTATTTTCATGGAGTTATATCCCTCGGTTTGCAAAGTCCCCGTTTCCCTTAGTCCAGTCCTGGAAAAGGTGCAGCTGGGGATCCAGAGCCCACGTCCAGAGTCTCCGTTCCACGGCGGATCCGGGTCCAACAGAGCGTCGGGTTCGTTGTTGTCCATCATTCGATTGTGTGGGGTCCACGTGGCCTTGAGCCACGTGGGCGAGTGCAGAGCGTGAGAGCACATCCTCTGCAACAAGGGTTCCAAGAGACAGGAGGTTTGAAAAAGAGGCTCCCTTTGTTCAGGAGCTTACGTGTCTCCGATCGCCCACCCTTGCGGTGGCCACACCTATTCTGGCCGATGACCTGCTCCCAGGTGTGACTGGCAGGTAACCACGTTTTCTACACCATTCAGACCTTACTGGGCCTGTGTCTCTCTTTTTGTTGTCCAGCCCCTTCCCACGGGATCTGCAGGGAACAGACCTGGAGAGAGTTAAATTCCATCTTTCTGGCACAGACGGCCTGCCCATAGTATCCAGCCTTCCCTTTGTTCCTTTCCTGTTCATTAATTAATAACTGGGTTGATTATAACGGTATCACAAGGTTCTCATCTTATAAAAAACTTGATCTAAGAAAAAAAATGGTTTCTTTCCCCAAAACATAACTATAAAAATTTGAATTGGTTTCAAGACATCCCTGAATGCTTAAGCGACACAGAGCCATCCACTCTCTGCCTATTTTTCTTTCACCTGTCGAGGGAGTAAATGATTTGACTCTCAAAAATGTATGAAATGGAAGGAAGCGGATCTCAGAAAACTCCCCGAAACCTGAGTTTGCACCGCGGCGTGCGAGGATGTGGGAAGCGAGGCCCACCCAACGGCGTTCATCTCATGGAGTTGGGCGTAAATATGTAGAAGATCTCCCCCCTGTGACTACCGATGGCCAGAGGGTTTAGGAGGACATATGCCTAACAACAAGCTCAAAAATGTGAGGCATTTCTGCAAGGATTCCAAGGCAGCTGCCTGGAATTGCGATAATGTTAGGGTCCCGTGACGGTTTTGTGTAGCTTTGGGGTGTCCGCACAGGAGCATCAAGAGCAACGCAGAAAAATGAACATGTTTCTGGTCTGTTTTCACTTATTTTATGATCTTCCAACAAAATTATCCAAGTTTCGAAGGAGAAACTTGGGAAAGGGATGAGAGTGGGGGACATCTGCAGTCTTGTCTGTGCCCGTGGGCCATGCACGGATGCATAGAAGTTCTTTGGTTCATCTCTTCCCACCCCCGCCTTCCCTCTGAGATCCCTCCGTCTGCTCCATGCTTCTGTGCCTCTGGGTCTATTTTTGCCTCCGTTTATTTTGTTCATTAGATTCCACCTACGAGTGAGATCATGGGGATACTTGTCTTTTCCTGCCCGGCTTCTTTCGCTTAGCGCAATACTCTCCAGGTCCCTCCCTGCTGCCCCAAAGGGCACAAGATGCTGCTTTTTACAGACTTTTGAAATGTTTTAAAGAGCTTGACGTGGGATTGGTAAGATCAACGCATCGCGTAGAATTGCGTCTTAGAGAAAGTTTAGAAAAGAAACCAGCGTGGACATTTTGTACAAGTCCGGGAGCCGAAATCTAATTTCCTTCTAAAGGAAGGGAGGCTGTGGAAATTCTTCCTTCCAATATTAGAAACCCATTCGAAACCTCATGCGTTTGCTGTTTTGATCCTGATTTAAATCTCTTCCAGATTTCTACCCTTAGGAGAAAGGAAATATGGGTTCATGCTTTGAGCAAGGCGAGATCAAAATAGTATATTAAATACTCCCAGGAGACTCCTTGTACATGCAAAAAATATTCGGTGAGTTAATATAAAGTAAATCAGAAACAGATAGACGGATCCTTCCCAGGATTACGCAAGCGTTTAACCGTTGAGAAGACAAGGGATTAGAGACCAGAAGGTTAATGAAGATGACCAGGCGCCCAAAGAGAAACATTTTTAAATCTCTATGATGGTTCAGTCACTATGCCCCCCCCCAAAAAAGTCAAATATTATATGCAAACTAATAATGTCACGACTCCATTCTTTATACAATAGGAAATCTTGACATGTACATTTCCGGGGCTTTGTTGGGAAGCCAGTGAACGGATGATGATTGAGGAACCGTGTCCGGATTAGGCAGCATAGCCCTTGAACTGCGTTCCAGACAAGTAATAAACAAATAAAACCCTAAGACATATATTCCCATCACCGTGTCCAACTTCCCCGGCTATAGGGGAATTCCCTTTGGAAACCCAAGCTGAGCTTGGCCCAGGCCCACACCTTGTCCACGTAGGAAGACTATGCCCTCCTGAGAACGTACAGCGGCCAGAACCAGCTACCACCCACCCTCAAGCTCCCCAGGACCCTCCCGTGATTTCTAGACCCAGAGAACCAATGGAGAACGTCTCTTCTGTGTTGGAATTAATTATAAACAGAAGCCTGAGAGCATCCAGATCTCCAAGACATAAATTATTGGTTAGGTAAGGCGCCATATCGGTTCATAGCTAAAGGCGGCCGCCATTTGTTTTTTGGGGAGTTTTTTTGGCCTACCTTTCTATGGCTCAGTAATTTATTTATTTATTTATTTTAAATATATTTTTATTGATTTCAGAGAGAGGAAAGGAGGGGGAGAGAGAGAGATAGAAACATCAATGATGAGAGTCATGGATCAGCTGCAGCCTGCAACCCGGGCATGTGCCCTGACGGGGAATCGAACCCCGATCTCCCGGATCCCAGGTCAACGCTCAACCAGTAATTTAGACTGAACTCAATGGACTGTCTTTCCGTTGGTCTGGTCTATGGTCCATCACGTGGCAACAGCCACCCGGCATTTCGACTGACGATTGGACCCCAAGCTGGGGTCCAATCGCATGTCTGGCCATTGGCGCTGGTGTTGGTTGGGCCGCTCTCTCGTGGTCGCTCATCCCAGGCCGTACTCCACATTCAGATTGACTATAACAGACAACCGCCAACTTGTTGACTTTCCACAGCACACGCAAAAGGAGTATTTTGCATTCCGTCAATACAGGGGGCTAGTCCCAAGCTGTTAAGGAAAGACCGGCCACGTGGCAGACAGGAAACCCTCGGGGAGGCACCTGGAGGCCACCCCACGCTCTATTTCTGGTCCGAGGACCCGTATGGGGAGGACATGTGTATGTTTAATGAATGAGCTCATCCCTCAACAGCAGCTCAGCTGACGCCGTCGCCTATAAATAGGACCCTCGTTAACTTCAATCGCCCGAACGTTCATTTCTGCAGCGGAGGCAAGTTTTCAAAGTGGATGTGGGAGGGGAAGCTGCATCTGGGCACCAGGTGTCTGGAAGAAAGTGCTCTCAGATACGGGGCCGTGTGGCACCAATGCCTTCCGTTTGGCCTAACTCTCCGGGCTGTGCTGTCGTCTTCGGATACGTGTCATTCACAGTCGGATGGAGAAAGAAAGTTAGGAAGGGCCTATAAGCTGGGAGGTGATACCTGGGACACATACCATGGGAACTAGGGGGAGAATTTCCTGGGCCAGGGAGAGCTCCAGAAATGTTTACGGAGGAACATCCATTTCACAGCGGCGTTGAAAGATGGGTGTTGTTTGCACACAAACGCCTGGAGAATGAACAGCCTGAGTAAATCGATCTTGTGAACAAAGCAATTCATAAGGTAGGTGCCTGGAAAAGCAAACCGTTTAATTCCCGGTGTCGTGGACGGTTGGTTCCTGGAATTATAAGCGAACGACAAGAGTGTAATGACACCTATAAGAAGAGACCCATTTTCGAGGCCTTTGTCACCAAAACTGAGAGGTACGTACGGAAAGGCATTGAAGTATGTCGACTGAAACGTTAAGACAACCATGTAGGCCTGGCCGGTGTGGCTCAGTGGTTGAGTGTCGACCTATGAGCCAGGAGGTCACAGTCGATTTCCGATCAGGGCACCTACCCGGGTTGTGGGCTCAATACCCAGAAGGGGGATGCAGGAGGCAGCTGATCCATGACTCTCATCATTAATGTTTGTCTCTCTCCTTCTCCCTTCCTCTCTCTCTAAAATCAATAATAACATATTTAAAAATAAAACCAGTTTTTGGAGGTTCGATAATTGTCACTATCAGGGCGCGGCCCACAGATTCACCCTGAACCAATGATTTTTGTGCTCGTAGCATCCAGAGACATTTAGAAAAAGACATTCCTATGTTGGGATAAGCGTCTACTCTCACGGGTAAGAAAAGTCATATTTATAGTGTTTCTCAAGCTAACAGGTTTTATTTATTTTTTATTTATTTATTTATTTATTTATTTATTTATTTATTTATTTATTATTTATTTATTATTTATTTTTAAATTTTATTTTTGTTTAAAATATTACAGATGTAAGCGAACAGGTTTTAAAATATCAATTTGACACTAGATGTGAACGTGCAGTGGGCGGATATTTCTCTGGGTCTATTGTCATGTTTCACCTCTATGGGGATGGTCCTGGCCACATGAGACATCTTTCAAAGGAGACTCGAGGTCCCAGTGCTCTAAGTCCACCTTGGAAATTTTCGGTAAAAAATCCTCATTATTTCACTGTGGATTTCCCAAGCATTTAAGAAGCCACGCCTACATTCCTGGGCAGAATTAAAGAAAGCATTAGTGAGCCCGAGATCCTTTCCGCCCTGTCCCGTAAAGATCCGTATTTGATTCTATAATCGTAGGACAACCCGGGTTACAGATGAGGTATCACAACTCAGGCTCAGGCGAAAGTAACTCCTAAACCTTGCACGAGGCTTTGACCGTATGTCTGCTGAGCTGCCTCCCAATTCTGTGGGTTTAGGTGTCCGTTGAAAAAGTCGGCTGCTCGTCTTGCGTGAGACGTCCGATGACTGGAATTGCGAGGCACAGGCAGGGCCGTTGTCCGTGAGCTGAGAGCCCGTCGGGTTTTGCTGCGGCTCTGATTTCCACGGGCTTCCTTCTAATCACGGTCACGTGTTGGCATTTCGAACGTTCCAGGTGATGGGCCTAGCAAGTCGTATATCAACCCTGGGCTATAAAACCGGAGGTCGTGCGAGACGAAAACACATCCCCTTATACCCATATAAACCCTTGTTCTAGCCAACGATCCCTTTTGAAACTTATATATATATATTTTTATGGGGCGTTGAGCCCCAAAGGCACTCTATCGATGAGCCAAAGCCCAATTTCTAGCAGCGTTTCAGATATTTTTAATATATAAAATATTTAAAAGTTTTTCCCAAATGTTACCTTCTTTTTTTAAAAAAAAAAAAATCCTTTTATTGATTTCAGGGAGAGGCAGGGAGAGGGAGAGAGAGAGAAACATCAATGATGAGAGTCATTGATCGGCCCCCTCCTGCTCGCCCCCTACTGGGGATCGAGCTCACAACCTGGGCACGTGCCCTGACCGGGAATCGAACCTGCAACCTCCTGGTTCCTAGATTGACAATGAACCACTGAGCCGCACTAGCCGGGCCCCAAATGTTACTTTTTTTGAAAGAAGTAAGAAAAACACTGAGGTTGTCAATTCATGCACGAATCTTCCATTTCCAAATCCAACGTTGCTGAGAATGGGTCGGTCAGACCCCGGGAAACAAACTCCCTCTGGAAATATTTCGGTGGATTTTACTCAGTGTAGGGGATGTCGACCTAACGCGGCGTGTTTCTCTCGGCATAAATATTCATGTTTTCCGTGCAACGTGGAGCCTCCTGCAGCATCGGAAGAAGACTCCTGTGGGGGTCACACGCTGCGCATGGGGCACCAGATGGTGTGAGTAAAGCTGTCTTGAGGGAAATAAAATACAACCCCAAGCCAAGCCAGGGGACTATCTGAAATCTGTGTCCGACACTAGGTCTTCCCGTTTCCAACATGGCCTTTGATCTTTCCCAAGTCTCGTTTATAACAAAGTCAGCACAAGGCGTTTTTACTGGAAGAGCCCTACCTAAGATTTGCAAATTGATGGCCAGCGCCCAGGGGTGAGCAAGAGACAGCTGCTTGCGGTTAGAGGCGTCCACCCCGTTTTCGTGGGTGTAATCATTTTTTCTCAGTGATCCATCCCTGCAGCTGATTTTCTCCAAGCGACGAACCGGTCTCTCTTTTAAGGTCCCAGCCCACAGAGGTCACCGAACCGGACACGCGAAATTACACTTCCATTAGGTCAATCTGCAGGAAAGAAGATTGCTCGATCCAAAAATATCATTTTTGGTTTTCATCTTTCTTTAGCAAATTGTCTTTGTTGGAGGAATTTCCCTCCTTGCTTTCATTGGCATCAGCAACTCTGTACCCAGAAGGATCCCATCAAACACACGCCTCACTTTCTGGTCAGTACAAGGCTAAAGTGGAATAGTTTTTTGTTTTTTTTTTTTGACTGTCATGTACTTTTCAAGAAAATTTCCTTTTATTTTTAATATGTTTATTTTATTATTTTATTTTATTTATTTTATTATTTTATTTTATTTATTTTATTTTATTATTTTATTTTAATTTAATTTAATTTATTCTATTCTATTATTTTATTTTATTTTATTTTATTTTATTTTATTTTATTTTATTTTAATCTTTATTGATTCCAGAGAGAGGAAAGGAGAGGGAGAGAGAGATAGAAACATCAATGATGAGAGAGTCATTGATCAAGCCTACAACCCAGTCATGTGCCCTGACTGGCAATAGAACCCCAATCGTCTGGATCCTAGGTTGACGCTCAACCGCTGAGCCACGCCCGGCCGGGCATATTTTTAATATGTTTTTATTGATTTTTTTTTTTAGAGCGAAAGAGAGGGAGAGGGAAAGAGAGAGAAACATCGGCATGAATGAGCCATTGATTGGCTGCCTCTCACATGCACCCCGAGTAGGGATCAAACCGGCAACCGGAGAGTATGTGTCCTGGCAGGAATCAAACCCGAGACCTTTGGGTGGGCGGAATGACGCTCGACCCGCTGAGCCATATCGGCCAGGGCAAAAATGGCCTTTTTTTCTAAGTTAAGAGAAATAATTATTGAATCTTACCGTAGTCTGTGGTGGCATAAACCTGAGAATAGAAATTTACGTAATTTATAATGCGGTAGGAAGATATCTATAAAGAAATATCAACCGACATCTAGGTAAAATTTTAGAAAGCGTGAGATTGGGTAAGTCAGTCCGAAGATTCCCAAATAACTGCAGGGGGCAGAAAGCAGTAATTTTAATTTATACATTTAGAATTTGGAAGATAAAACTGAAATGACGGGCAAGGCTGGTGTGGCTCAGTTAGTTGAGTGTCACCCCAGGCACCCCAGGGTCACTGGTGTGATTCCCGATCAGGGCACAGGCCCGGGTTGGGAGCTGGGCCACCAGTAGGGGGCGTGCAGGAGGCAGCTGATCAATGACTTTCTCTCATCATTGATTTTTTTCCCCCCTTTCTCTCTCCCTCTCCCTTCCTCTCTCTGAAATCAATAAAAATATATTTATAAAAAAATAATAAAAATAAAATAGAAAAAAAAAAGATATAGTAGAAGAAAACTTTTTTGAGCCCATAGAAGACCCGGGCCTGAAGATGAAAGAAACCCATGGAATTTAAAAGAAACGACCAGTAAATGACCCCTTAGTTCTGAACCTTAATTCAAATGACAGAAGTAAGCCCGATGGAAAGGCAAGAGATGGAACAGATTTGAAATGATAAAGTAACCACCCCACACGTCGCGTAAGACACCCCTGACTCCGTTTACCTCGAGGGCCACCTGCCTCTCCCACGCCATCCCGCTTTCTCTCCCGTCATCCATCCCCAATAAGACGGATTCTCTCCCTGTTTTCAGAGGTCAACGCCCGGAGATATTTTTGGTTGTCACATCTGTCGGTGATGCTGGCGTCTGGTGGGTGGAGACCAGAGATGCCGCTAACACCCCACAGGGCCCAGAACACTCTCCCACAACAACGAATGATCCAGGCCCAAATATTCGCGGCGCCAAGGTGAAGACACCCTGAATGAAGTCCATCGTTATCTTTTAAAAAATTGAACTTATTAGGGAGACATTAGTTAATAACATTATATAGGTTTCGGGGGAATAATTCTATAATACGCCAGCTGTATATTGTATTTTGTGTTTACCAAGTCAGGTCTCCTTCGGTCACCATTTATATCCCCTTTACCTGTTTCTACCTCCCCAGCGCCCCTTCCCTCCGGTCATCACAGTGCCATTGTCTGTGTCCGTGACCTACAACCTCTACTGGGTTCAATCTTCCTTCCTAATTCCTATGTGTTTACCTGACTAAATTCTACTAAGTTGTATACACGGTGTCCCCCCCAAAAATGTACGCACTTTGAATGATTCTAAAGTCAGCGTTTATGCACACACAGTTCATTTTCAGCATTTTAAAGAATCTACAGAAATGAATACTTTTTTTTTGGGTCAACGCCTGTTATCAAACGGACGACCGTTCTGGTCTAGGCCCCGCTGATAACGCGAAGCAATGGAATCGGAAACGTCAAGGATCATTTCGTGCCGTCTCTGGGCGCCCTCAAGGCGCCGACGGTTGCTGGTTTTGTACCTTTTACGTGTCCCCGTAAATTAAAAAATCTAGTGGAGACGTTAGGATCGATTCTCTCTGTTCACAGCTTAGTCTGGCGTCACCCATTATTTCAAATCCGTTAAACCTGAAAAGGGGTGAACGTTAAGCGAGTGATCAGCTGTTAACGTGGGTGTACGTTTTTTTGGGGACACCCTATATTTTGTTGTTGAGGTTCTCAGTTGGGCCTCTGCACCAAGGGTTGAGTTGACTGTCCCCCATGGTACTCACCCGTCTCCATCAAATGCGGCCCAAACTTGCCTTGTTCACGCGTCTCCACCCTTCCTCCCGCACCCTCGCTTTCCGTCCTGACAATCCTGGGCCCTTCCCCTCACCATCTGTCTGACACGTGTCCATAACTACGCCTGTGGGTCGCACACTGGGCTGTGTTGGCCTACGTGTTTCTCATTTATATAAATAGCGTCGCGCTGTGAATCTCATTCTGTTTCAGAGCATCTTTCACTCAATAAAATATCTGTAAGGCCTAATCGTGTTACGTAAATAACCAGCCGGCCTGCTGTATATCTATTTCTGGTCAGCATCCACCTCATTGTATGAGCTCTACGTGGCGATGGTTTACCCACGTTGGCCTTGACGTCCCAACGCCGTGGGAATTATCCTAAATGAATCACCTTACACATTTTTTTTAAAGCTTTTTTGCAGGGGCTCAACTAGCGTGGCTCAGTGGCTGAGCGTCAACCAGGGGATCAAGAGGTCAGGGTTCGATTCCAGGTCAGGGCACATGGCCGGGTTATGGGCTCGATCCCCAGTCGGGAGCGCGCAGGAAGCAGCCGATCAATGACTCTCTCATTATTGATGTTTCTCTCTCTCTCTCCCTCTCCCTTCCTCTCTTTGAAATTAATAAAAGCATATTTAAAGGAAATAATTTTGGGGCAGATTCATAGCTACAATGGATACTGCTGGGCCACGAGATCAGAGACATCCCTAAATCTTATTTAGCGAGAATCTAAATCCTGCTTTGCTTTGGTCCCTGAAACAGCATCCGGCGAAGGTAACCAAGAGGAGAGCACACAGTCTTATTACTGGTTCCAATTTCCTCCCTCTTAATTGGAACCACGTTTGCGTGTCGGCCCCGTGAACCCCAGATGTCTGCGTGGTAAGAGACGTCAAGGAGGCCACGTAACCAACTCCAGTTCTCCAGCCGCCTGACGCGGCTCGTCAGTGTGTGATCCTCAACGAAAAAGCCGAATCGGGTGGCCGTCCACCCAGAAGACTTAAGTACGACTATGAAGACGCCCCTGGACGGGAGGTGTCGACGTCCTGACTCCAGAAAGAAAGATTCTCTCAGTGGCCGCACACACTTCGCGTTGGAAAAATGCAACGAGACGCTTCCTTCTGGACATCCTATGAATTTCTGGCCGGTTTTGGTTTTATTACCATCGTATCAACAGATTTTTTTTTTTTAATTTTTAGAGAGAGACGCATGGATGTGAGAGAGAAACGCTGATTTGTTGCCTCCTGTATGCGCCCCCCGTGGGGATCAAACCCACAGCCTAGGTATGCGCCCCGACGGGGAATTGAACCCGCAAACATTTGGTGTCTGGGACAGTGCTCCAACCAACTGAGCCCCTACCCAGGGCTTTTGTTATTTTTATAAGATTTATTTTCACTTACAGTGGACATTACATTCGATTCAGGTGCACAGCATAGCAGTTCAACGTTGATATACGGGACTGTTTTTACAACTGGCCATTTGTACTTCTTTTATTATAAAATTTTACTTACTTTTCTTTTTTTTTTTTAAAAAAATATATCTTTATTGATTTCACAGAGAGGAAAAGAGAGGGAGCGAGAGAGAGAGAAACATCAATGATGAGAGAGTCATTGATCGAGCCGCGACCCAGGCATGTGCCCTGACCGGGAATCGAACCCCGATCACCTGGATCCTAGGTCAACGCTCAACCGCTGAGCCACGCCCGGCCGGGCTACTTATTTATTTTTCAATTGGCGTTGACATTCGGTATTATTTTTATATTCGTTTCAGGTGTACAGCGGGGTGGTCAGACACTTATATAACTTACAGTCACGGGGACGTAACGTACAGCATAGGAAATATACTCGATAATTCTGTAATAACTATATACGGGGCCAGGTGGGTGCTAGACTTATTGGGGGGTCCATTTCTACTTCTTAGCCCCTTCCCCTTTTCCAGCCACCCCTCCCCAAAACCCCTACCATCCTGCAGCCACCAATTTGTTCTCTGTATCTATGATTCTGTTTCTGTTTTGTCTATTTTTTTTTTTTACATTCCGCATATAAGTAACTCTACTTTTTAAATAGTTTTTGTTGTTGTTAATTCTGACTCGAGGATATTTTCTCCCTTGATTTTTAGAGAGAGAGAGAGAGAGAGAGAGAGAGAGAAACGTCGATGTGAGAGAGACACATCGATGGGTTGCCTCCCACACGCGTCCCAACCAGAGCCCAGGATGGAGCCTGCAATCCGGGTACCCGCCCTTGACTGGGAATCGAACCCGTGACCCTTCAGTGCTCTGGCTGACGCTCTGATCCCTGAGCCCAGTAGCCAGGGCTATAGTTCTATATTTATATTTAATTTCCTCCCCCTTTTTAAAAATTTTATTTTATTTTTTCCCCAGCACGTACTCCATTCTTCATTTTGCTTTTAGCTCTGCATAGCTTTGGGATCCTCTCTGGGATGTTAATAAAAGTGAATTGTCCTAAAAATCCTGTGGATGCACACATTTAAAAATATATGTAGCCTGGCAGGGCGTGGCTCAGCGGTTGAACATCGACCTAGGATCCAGGCGATCGGGGTTCGATTCCCGGTCAGGGCACATGCCCGGGTTGTGGGCTCCATCCCCAATCTGGGGCGTGCAGGAGACAGCCGATCAATGACTCTCTCATTATTGATGTTTTTCTCTCTCTCTCCCTCTCCTTTCCTCTCTCTTAAATCAATAAAGATATATTTTTAAAAAATAAAAATAAAATACATAAATATATATATTTATATAAATAAAAATATATATATATTTTACAACAAGATATATATATATATTGTTGAAAGTATCACAGATGTCATCCTATTTTTCCCCATTGGTCCCCTCCATCCCGGCTCCCGTCTGCACCCCAAACGTTCCCCACACTATGGTCTGTGTCCACGGGCGATGCACAGACGCATATAAATTCTTTGGTTCATCTCTCCCCACCCGCCTTCCCTCTGAGATCCATCTGTCTGTCCCCTGCGTCCAGGTCTCCGGATCTATTTTGCTCATTGGTTTATTTTGTTCATTAGCGTCCACATATGAGTGAGATCCTGGGGATACTTGTCTTTCTCTGATGGGCTTATTTCTCTTTGGTTGCAAGTGTTTCGTCTGTAAAATAATTTCAGGCCGACTTTCCGTTTGCAGCTACTGGGCCGGGTGCTGCTGCTCCCTTCAGGCAAAAACTGCTCTGTCCACAGCTTGCGCGGGGCCACCCTTGGTAATATTACACGTAGACGTTCGCTTCCCCGGCTCATTGCTCCACCGGCGTAAAATATCACGGAAAAAAATGAAAGCCATCGAATCCGTTAATTCAAAATGCCGCCTTCAACCCAGAGCAATAAACCCCACCTGTATCAATATTAGACGCTCAGGAAGGAGCCCGTTTCCGTATTATTATAAAGCCCGAAAGACAGTAGGGAGAGGATCTCGTGTTTATTTTTCTACACAGAATATATGCAAATCCAAGGCAACAGCAGGGAGAGAGTCTAAATGAATGGAAATATGATAAGAGTTCCCCTAAAGCGGCACAGAGAGAGTATCCGGTCGGGACTTGAAATAACATTGCAAACCCTTAGGGTTTCTCAAGAGTAAGATGGTGCATTTGCAGACAAAGGGTTCAGGGAACGGCCATCCCCGAGCTAAATGCAAGTCCACTCTATATAGAGTGTCCCCCAAAATGTATACACCCTTTATCAGCTGGTAATTCTCTTAATGTTCACCCCTTTTCAAGTTTAACGGATTTGAAATAATAGGTGAGGCCAGACTAAGCTTTAAACAGAGACAATTTATCCTAAAGCGCCCACTAGACTATTTTTTACGGGGGACGCGTAAAAGATAAAGTTTATGGTATAAAACCCGCAACCTTCGACGCATTGAGGGCGCACAGATTCCGAAATGATTCTGGATGTTGGTGGTTCCATCGCTTTGTGTTATCAGCAGAGCCTGGACAAGATCAGTCGTCCGTTTGAAAAACGGGCATTGATAAAATAAAAATTATTCATTCATGTAGGTTCTTTTAAATGTTGAAAATGAACCGTATGTTCATAAACGCTGATTTTGAGCGTGGACCTATGAACCTAGAGGTTACTGGTTCGGTTCCCGGTTGGGGTGCATGTCCGGATTGTGGGTTCGATCCCCAGACGGGGGAGTGCAGGAGGCAGCCGATCCATGACTCTCTCCCTTCCTCTCTCTGAAATCAATAAAGACATTTAAAAAAAAAAAGCCAAAGCAGGGAAGAGTTTTGCATTGTTAGCAAAGAACCACGAGGACATCCTGGGCTGATTTCCTTAGGGTGTCCCAGTTTTGGCTTATTTTAAAGTACAATTCCCTTTCTCTGCCAGGCCGCTGTGCTGAATGAATGAGACCCTTGTTGTCCTCTTTGTTAAGATTTGTTTTCTTTATGTCAATCGTATGGAGACGTCCTTCTGGGGAAAAGCTTTAGGAGATTAAAATGCGGGATGGCCACGACTCTAAGGACGTCCCCAGTTTTATCATACGGGGAGTCCTCGTACTAACCGCCAGCGTAAGTAGGTCCCAAATGGACACGGGGTAGAGCTATACTTTTATTTTTCATTATTTTTTCTTTTATATTTTTAATATTTAAATATTAATATTATAATATTATTATATTAACAATATTATTATTAATAATATTAAATATTTTTTAATATTTAAAATTTATCTTTATTGTTGAGAGTACTACAGATAGTCCCCTTTGTTCCCCCCACCATTGGTTCCCTGCACCCGACTCCCACCTGCCCCCCAGGCCTTCCCCGAGCTATTGCCTGTGTCCATGGGTTATGCATATTTGCATATAAATCCTTTGCTTCATCTCTTCCCGCCTCTGAGATCCCTCCGTCTGCCCCATGCCTCCACGTCTCTGGACCTATTTTGTTTATTGGTTTATTGTGTCTGTTAGATTTCATGAGATCATGAGATGCTGGACTGTCTCTGACGGGCTCATTTCAACTCAGCATAATCATCTCCGTAAAAATTACCCGTCATATACCCCAAATTCAACCCGGGTGTCCTGTATTTTATCTGGCAGGAGCTGGTATTTTTATCTCTATGAGCTGGAATTATATACGTCAGTGTTTCTCTGAAAGAAAAAAAAGTAAAATAAATGGTGAAAATGGGTTTCAGGAGTAGAAGGGAAAGTGTCCTGGATTTGGAGCCAAGGAGAGGGAGAGAACAGATTCGGGATTCATGGAGGATGAACACGGCTTCCGTGGCCTGCTTTATATTGTGATGTCAGAGCATGCGTGTGGGCAGGCGTGTGTCTGCCCCGTTACTTACACTCCCTCATAGATGAAACACGGTTCCTGCCTCACGGTTCCCAAAAGCACCGGAAAAAAAAAAAAACACACACAAAAAACAAACCAACACGACACAGGCACGATCGGTAATGATGGGATCCACCGGCAACGTCGAAATGATTGACTTACATCCCATCCTCCTGGCAGCCTGGGAGCGTTTAGAATCGAAAATACCTAACACTTAAAAAAAAAAATGTTTTCATTGGTTTTAGCGAGAAATGAAGGGGGAATGATGGAGAGAAAGAGAGAGAGAAACATCGATGGGAGAGACACACATTGATTCTCTTCCTCCCACACACACCCCGACCAGGCCCGAACCTGCAACCCAGGTGCATGCCGTTGACCAGGAATCGAACCCGGGACCCTGCTGGGCTCTGGCCGATGCTCTCACCGCTGGACACACCAGCCAGGACTGGGCTTTGATATATTTTTTTTTTATCCGTTGTTGTTCAAGCCAGTCCGGGGTGGGAGAAGCCGAGAATTTCAGCCAGAAATATGTGTTAAGTGGACACGGTCAATGCCGTCGTTGCATGGTTTCTGTCTGTTTATCACTTTTTCCATTTTCATTGTTTTAATTACAGTCGACTTGCAATTTTGTATTAGTTTCCGGTGTCCAGCTTGGTGCTTAGACCGGCTTAGGGGATTCTCGAAGGCTGGCAAATGCTCTTTTTAAGTTGTGCTAACTCTCTGTTCATAGTTTGGTAAATTGGACTGCTTTTATTTTAATTTAATTTAATTTTATTTTAAAAAGGGCTAAGGTTCTTTTTTTTTTTTAATATATCTTTATTCATTTCAAAGAGAGGAAGGGAGAGGGAGCGAGAGAGACAGAAACATCAATGATGAGAGTCATGGATCGAGCCCACAGCCCGGGCCTGTGCCCTGACCAGGAATCGAACCCCGATCTCCTGGATCCTAGGTCGATGCTCAACTGCTGAGTCATGCCCGGCCAGCCTGGACTGTTTTTTTAAAAAAATAATAAATAAATGGCTTGTCTGGCCGGTTTGGCTCAACGGTTAGAGCCTCGGCCGGTGCACGAAAGGGTCTCAGGTTCGATTCCACGGCAAGGGCAGGAACCTGGGTCGCAGGCTCGATCGAGGTTGGGACGCATGCAGGAGGCAACCAGCCCGTTTGTCCATCTCACATCCATGTTTCTCTCTCTGTCTACCTCCCTCCCACTCTCTCTAAAAGTCAATGGGAAAAAAATATCCGCAGATGACGATTAACGACAGAAGGGAAATCTTCGAAAAACCCCTGCTGGGGCCTGGATCCTGGAGACTGAAGGCTGAATGAATGTCTGCGTTGCAGGAGAGCAAGGCCGTTCCTCTGGGTCAGTCACCTGTTGTGCTGGTTAAGGACGTTTATTAAAATGAAAAACGCAGCCCAGGTCGTACTGACTTAGAGTGTGATTTCCCGTCTCAGTAGTTTTGCAGTCAGACGCGGGCTCAGCCTCCCTCGCTCGGGGTGAGTCCGGGGTTCAAAAGACAGTGGGGCCCAACCCAGCGGCAATGACGGGCCCAAAGCTTTGTCCTGTGGTCCCAAGAGCGTGAAAACGGAAACACATCTTTGAAACACGTGAGAGTGAAGGCTGGAAGGGGAGCGGAAGCGTGCCTCGGAAAGAAAAGCTGAGGCTGACTTCCAGAATATTCTGAGATAAACGGAAACATCTGGGTCGGTCAGGTCCCGCAGGCCCCACACGGCAACCCCAAAATAGAGCCTGGAACTGTCACGACGGGGCATTTATAAGACAACCAGCAGAATTGACAGCTGAGAGCCCTATTTGAAAAACGTGAAATCATGGAATCGTAGCATAATCACCGTTATTTATTGTTATTATTTTTATTATTTTCCGTTTCGCCAGCCAAAGTGAACGTGGACTCCCTCCGGACGACCTGTAATTACCTGGTTACAGAGCAAACTTGCAAAGCGTACTTGGGATCCGTAATTATTTGGACTGAATTTTTGAATGATGGTAATTTTGCAATGATTCTGAGCTAAGAGGAGACTTAAACCTATTTCTAAAAATTGGAATGTGTCCTTTGGTTAGAGCGTCAGCCTGGAAACCGAAGTCTCACGGGTTCGATTCCTGCTCAAGAGCATGTACCTGGGTTGCAGACTCAATCCTGGGCCCCGGGTTGGGGCATGTGTGGGAGGCTACCAAATGTGTGTCTCTCTCACATCACTGTTTCTCTCTCTCCCTCCCTCCCTTCCACTGTCTAAAAATCAATGGAAAAAGTTACCCTCCAGTGAGAATTAACAGTAACAACAAAAACAACAACAATGAAAACCCCACATTGAGTTTAAAAAAATAAGTACATTCACTTAGCGTCATACTCTCCAGGCCCCTCCATGCTGTCTCAAAGGGTATGAAGCCCTTTTCCACAGCTGCGTAGCATTCCACGGCGTAGATGTACCGCAGCTTTTTTATCCACTCATCTACGGATGGGCACTCGGGCTGTTTCCAGATCTTAGCTGTTGTAAACTGTGCTACTGTGAACATCGGGGTGCATAGATTCTTTCTGATGAGTGTTTCAGGTTTCTTAGGATGTATTCCTAGAAGTGGGATCACTGGGTAGGTCAAATGGCAGCTCCATTTTTAATTTTTTGAGGAATCTCCACACAGTTTCCCGTAGTGGCTGCACCCGTCTGCATTCCCACCAGCCGTGTACCAGGGCCCCCCCCCCCCCAAATCCTCGCCAGTATACATGTCGTTTGTTGATTTATTGAAGGAGCCATTTACTGATGGCAGGCGTGAGGTGGTCATTCCAGCTTCACCAAACATCAATCTATTTATATATCTGCCTACCCACCTATCTATCTATGACAGTGGTTTCCAACTGAGGATAAACTTTTCCCCTCCCCAGGGAATGTTTACGGACGTCTGCAGGCATTTCGGGATGTTATGACTGAGGAGAGGGTGGTCCTGTCACCTGGTAAGTGGAGACCAGGGAGGCTGCTCCACACCCTACAGGGCACTGGACTCCCCACAGCACAGAGAATGATCTGGCCCCAAACGTTAATAGTGCCAAGGTTGACAAAGCCAATTTTATGGATATAATTTTCATATTAAAGTTATTTCCACCACTGTATACCTAGAAGTCTACTGGTTGCTTTCCTTGGAATAATTCCTCTGTAATATTCACCTTGGTTGTGCCACGCATGTGGTTTTGCCTGTCGGAAGGAGCCGAAATGTACACAGGGCAGGAATCTTGGCGCAACAAAGAGCCGCACGAAAAGCACTTGTCCTGAAGGAGGTAAGATGCTTGGCAGGTCGACAGGTAAAGGTAGAACCAGGTAACCCCAGGGTTTCTTTATGAGACTGCCCTTAGCCAACGATATTTCATAAATGTGGAGGTGGCTGAGTAACAATAGAAACACTGCATCTGGAGTATTATACAAATATGTTTAAATATGTTTTTATTGGTTTCAGAGAGAGGAAGGGATAGCAAGAGAGAGAGAGAAACATCAGTGATGAGAGAGAAAATCATGGATCAGCTGCCTCCTGCCTCCAACTGGGGATCGAACCCATAACCCGGGCATGTGCCCTGACCGGGAATCGAACTGTGACCAGGAATGAAACCTATGACCCTTTGCTGAGGGGGCTGGTACTCTAACCACTGAGCCCCACCAGCACTGACCTATGAACCTGGAGATCAGGGTTCGATTCCCAGTCAGGGCACATGCTTGATCCCCAATCAGGGGAATGCAGGAGGCCGCTGATCCATGACTCTCTCTCACCATTGATGTCTCTCTCTCTCTCTCCCCCTTCGTCTCTCTCTGAAATCAATAAAAACATATTTTAAAAAATTTTAAAAATAAAATAAAAGAGAGCACTCGCGTGTATCGGGAACTCCCAACACCCATCCAGATCCCTGACGGGAATTGGAAACGTTCTGCATCAGGGCCGCCTGCCGCGTCGCCAGCTGCCAAGAGCTGAGAGACAAATCCCATCCCCCCGTTAGGAAGGAAAATCCATCCAACTGGCATATCCCAGAGCAGGTAATAAAAAGCAACAGCAACGTACGATGTCAATGGCGATTTTGACCCAACAGTTGTAAAGAAAAAAAAATAAATTAAAATTAAAGACAAACAGAAATATGCCAGACCCATTCTTTTTGTGCTTGTCCAAGAACAAATTTATAGAGGCTCAGAAAAAAGGCTGGAGAAAAGAAAATATTGCTCCCGTGATGGCAGGCAATTAATCAAGGTGGTGCGAAAATGCCGTATCAGCCAGAAGGCTGGCGGGAGTGCCATGGGGGACCACGGAAAGGAAAATAAATAAATCCACGCCCTGGCTGGTTTGGGTCAGTGGTTAGAGTGTCCACCTGTGGACTGAAGGGTCTTGGGTTCGATTCAGGTCAAGGGCAGGTACCTGGGTTGCAAGGACAATCTCCGGCCCTGGTCGGGGCCTGTGCGGGAGGCAACCAATCGATCTCTCTGTCTCCCTTCCACTCTGTCTGAAAAATCAGTGGAAAAAAAAATATCTTGAAGTCAGGATTTTAAAAAGAAAGAAAGAAATTCAGGATTCAAATTCACAGACGTCATGGGGAAGCCAGCGAGAGGTTTCCTCTGCACCCTCGCGGGGTGTTTAATCCCTCGTTAAATCGCCACTAATGTGGAAAAGCCGACGTTCGGAGCAGCCGCAGGTTTTCTTAGAAAAGCATTTTCAAACGCTAAGCAGGACCCATGCACGCCGCCTTCTGGGTCCTTACGAGTTTTAAAAACTAATTTGATCCCGGCCGGCGTGGCTCAGTGGTTGAGCGTCAACCTAGGAACCAGGAGGTCAGGGTTCGACTCCCGGTCAGGGCACATGCCCGGGTTGCAGGCTCGATCCCCAGTAGGAGGCGGGCAGGAGGCAGCCGATCAATGACTCTTATCATTGACGTTTCTCTCTCTCTGTCTCTCTCCCTTCCTCTCTCTGAAATCAATATATATATTTTTAAATTTAAAAAAAAACTAAAGTATTATTAAAAAAAAAAAAAAATCAGCACAGTGGAAAATAATTGTAAGAGCCCAGACCTCTGCCGGCCAAAACATTACCTTTGTTCGTTCCCCCACTTACTGGAATGACATCACTTTTTAAACTTTGCTCTTTCTGGATCTTCCAACCCTCCCCCCCTCCACCCCGTTTTTCCAAGGCACTGGTTTTAAATAGCCGGCACACCAATTCTGATTCATTATGAAAAACTGTTTCTGGGCCAGCGGCTGACGGAGACATTGCGCCCGAGGGGATGGTAAACGCTGAGTCTGCAGCAGGCCGCAAGCCAGGGGTTTATAACAAGATACCAAAGCCCGAGCCTTTACCCTTGGTGATGTCCCAGGGATGTAAAAACGTCTCACGTGAAACTTAAGACCCGGGCAGGCAGCTCCCTAACGTTTCCCGACCTGAGCCAAAACCCAGGGGCAGAAGGGGAGGGAAATGGGGCGTCACAGCTCAGCGGGCATGAAGTTTTGATTATGGAAAGCGAGCGAGTTCGAGAGATTTGCTGGACACCACTGCGCCCGTCGTTGACAATACTGTATTGTGCACCGGGATATATATATATTTTTTATTTAATTGTCACCCAAGGATACTTTTTCCATTGCTTTTCAGAGACTAGACGGGAGGGAGGGAGACAGAGAGAGAAATAGGGGTATAAGAGAGACACATCCATTGGTTGCCTCCCACCCATGTCCCAACCGAGGCCTGGGATTGAGCCCCTGCTTAGATTCGAACCCACGACCCTTCAGTCTGTGGGCCGGTGCTCTAACCACTGAGCAAAAAAACCGGCCTGGGCTTGTGCTGAGATTTCGTTCAGAGGGTAAATTTCATGGTACGTTTTTGTTTTGTTGGTGTGTTTTTTTTTAACCACAATTTTTAAAAAAATGTATTTGCGTTTGTATCTCCCTGGTTTCTCGCATGTACTTCTGGAAGGCAACGTGCCTGTTAAAATAAATGATTCTCAGCAGGGTTGCCTGACCACCGACCGGGGTTTAAGCAGACCGTGGTTTTTCTGCCTTAAAAGCGAAACATCGAATCCCACGTTCCCTCGCCAGTGTGCTCGTTGCAGGTCCCTGGGATCTGCTGTTTTGCCCGATGTTTTCATCGGAACCTAGACAATCCGGCTCCTCCATTCTTCAATGAACGTCTCCCTATTTTTATTATTGGAACTTCGTATGGTCATTGGCATGAGGCGGAGCAGACGGAGCTTAAATCTCACCCCCGTGATTTATTAACTGTGAGACCTTGCGTAAAAAAAACATAGTCTTTCTGTTGGCCTCAACGTCACTACCTTTCAAGTGGGCAGATATCCTATTTGACAGCATTTTTGAGTATTAAAAGTTGACGCGTACCCAGAAGTGGGATTGCTGGATCGGACGGTAGTTCTATCTTTAATTTTTTTAATTTTTATTTTTTTGGAGGACGCTTTCCACGGTGGCTGCACCAACTAAAAAAAAAATCCCACCAACAGCATATGAGGGCTCCCTTTGCTCCATTCACATCCTTGCCAACACTTGTATTTGTCGCCTTCTTGATCATAGCCATTCTAACAGGTGTCAGGCGCTATCTCATTTTGATTTTAATCTGCATGTCAAAGGGGTACTACGCCCCCACATTCAGTGCAGAATTATTTACAGTAGCCAATATAAGAAAACAAACTAAGTGTCCAGTGACAAATGAATGGATAAAGAAAACTGTGGTACGTCTATGCAATGGAATATTACTTGGCCATGAAAAGGGAGCTCTTGACATTCACAACCGCTGGAATGAAACTTGAGGACATTGTGCAAGTGGAAGAAGTCAGGGCCAGACAAGTACTGTATGATCTAAATTACAGGTGGAATCTTAAAAAAAATAAAAGGGTGGTTACCAGCGGCTAGGAGGTGGGGAATACGAGACATGTTGTTTAAGGGTCCGCAATTGCAACTAGTAGATAAAAACATCCTAGAAATCTAATGCACGGTATACTGAATAGAGACAAAAATACTGTATTATAATCATCGAACTTCCTAAGAAATGAGACCTTAACTATTCCCATCACACACACAAAATGACACGGTGATAGCTACCGCTACAAGGGCCATTATACTGTAATATAGAAATGTACCAAAGCAACACGGCGTACACATCAAACTTAGTCAATGTCAAATACACAGTATCCCCCCCACACCCCCATATCCGTGTTTAGCTCTCTGTGGTTTCAGTTACCCAGGGTCAATCATCTGGCCTATCATCTGTACCAGAAAAAGATAGAATAGATAGAAAAAGATAGAATAACATTGTATTCTGTATTAGAAAGTTGCTAAGAGAGTAGATCTTAAACATTCTCATTAATGTGGGGCAACGGACATTAACTAGACTTATTGGGGGTGATCATTCTGCGATATATACACATATCCAATCATTGTGTTATGCACCTGAAACGGATGGAATGTTATATGTCAATTACATCTCAATAAAAAATTAAATTTAATTAATAAAACAAAAAAAGATTGCAGCCCTGGCCGGTGTGGCTCAGTGGTTGAGCGTCGATCTCTGAACCAAAAGGTTGTGGGTTCGATTCCCAGTTGCAGGCTCGAGCTCAAGTAGGGGTCGTGCAGGAGGCAGCCGATCAATGTTTTGCTCTCACATTGATGTTTTTCTCTCTCCCTCTCCCATCTTCTCTCTCTAAAATCAATAAAAAAATTAAATTAAATTAAATTAAAATAAAATAAAATAAAATAAAATAAAATAAAATAAAATAATAAAATAGAAAGATTGTGGACTCCTGGACTAGATAGAAGCAGGCAAGCTACAGTTTAATCCTGCAACAGAAAACGCGGACCAGAATCAGGCTTCGTAAAAGGTACAAAGTTTTATTAAACAAACCTGGAATCAATAGTATTATTCCATAAATTAGACAGCAGTAAAATTTTCCAAGAGCATATATACAAATCACAGTGATTTTCATTGTGCAAGGAACTGATGGGATTAGAAACAGGTTGGGTTGTTTTTTTCCCCGCCCACATGTGAGAAGCTAGGACAACCCTGCAGGGATCCCAGTGGCTGATAGCCTGGGTGTGCCCCTCCTGCAAAGGCGTTCAATCTCGTGTCTAAAGCATCCCGCGGCCGTCCTGTGACCCTAGAGCCACATGGGGACCCGGCCAGGTTGTCCACGGCACAGTGGGAGAAAAAAGCGAAGCTGGAGAGGACAAGAAAAGACGGCCTGTGGGTCAAATGGTTTCTAATCCCATTCACGAAAAACACATAGGTAATGACTTTTACTTAAATAACAGAAGTGTGCACCGTGAAAGATCAAATGAAAGCAAGCTGGAACGTCTTAAAAACACAATAATTTACAGAAAACCATTCAGAGCATTTTCCCTTTGATGAAGGATTTGATCCCCTGGAGGCAAGCCCTCAGGGTCTGCAAAGCAAATGTGATATGAGAATGTCCCGATGGGTGAAATCACCCCCACACATTCCACCTCCACCAACACACACACACACTCACACACACACACACACACACACAGAGCAAACAAGCTATCCAAATACATTATCCATACAACCGTTCATGGGATTTTCCTCTTTGTTTTAGGTAAGTGGACATCACCCCCTAAAGTTGAACTAATTCGTCGGAAACGGGAATACAGAGAGGTGTGCTGGGATTTGTAATTAACGGCATCGGCCCTACGTTCCCGATTATAACGGTCCAACATCTTAAAGGCAACTTAGGTCAACAACTAAATGGGAAATTCATCCCACATTCACACAGTTGTTTAGGGCGACGGGTGAGTCTGCCACTTGCAGCATGTGGGTTTTTACGTTTAGATGTGTAGTATGAAACGAAACGTTCTAGACACGTATAAAGAGGCGGGTTGTGTGGCTGATCTCTGTGCGTGGATGGTGTAAAGTGGACACATAGTATCTTGTTGCTGGGATTTTTTTTTTTTTTTTTTTTGCCTATCCTGTGCCATTGACAGCAGCGATCAAGATACAGGCCCATTGCGGGCGAAAGATACATTTACATTGAGTAGGATTCTGACTTCTATGGGGAAGGGATTAGAAATCAGCCAAAACAAATGTATGCTATGCTGTGTGTTCAGTTGTGACTTTATTTTCTTAGCTTTATAGATGCAAGTGAAAGCAAGCGAGTGATAGTTCCACTAAGAAAACAACACCTGCCCCTATGCACTTCTTCCTGGGTTATAGGCATCCCCAATATTGCCACCTCATTAACTTGCATAAAACACGTCTATCGCTTTGCCTGATTTTTGTGACATTTTCCATGAATTTGCTTCAAAACTTTACACACTGATTATAGATGATCACAGATATGTAAATTTCAGAATGTTCCCCCTGAGTAAACTATTTTTTAATTATATGCCCTGTGTGACCCATGCGTTTAGAACTCATTTTGAATAAATCTGATTTTTCATTGTCGCACAATTGAATTTACGCCCCACCACAATTAACACATAGCACATGCAACTTCTAAAATGGGCATAAATGTCAAAGGGGAGTTTTAGCAGCACCCGGTAGTCCTGGAATTCACTTTAATTGTTAATTTGTGTTGCATGGCTGATGGCCACGTCCTTCAAGGACACTGCATCCAAACATTTGTTGTCTTTGTGTATTTGTTCAAAATTAAGACGGCAACACATTCCTTGCTTCCTTGACAACATTTCTATCTCATTTGTTAAATCCTGGACAGTAAGATTTAAACTTAAAAAATATGCACATGGCCCAGCCAGCATGGCTCAGTGGTTGAGCATCGACCTATGCACCGGGAGGTCACTGGTTTGATTCCGAGTCAGGGCACATGCCCGGGTTCTGGGCTCGATTCCCAGTAGGGGGCGTGCAGGAGGCAGCCGATCAATGACTCTCTCATCATTGATGTTTCTCTCTCTCTCTCCCTCTCCTTTCCTCTCTCTGACATAAATAAAAACATATTTTTAAAAATATATGCATATGGGTGGATGTGCCTGTGTCCACTTTTTTATTATAGTCAAGAACAGTGTTTCACTTATTTTTAAATTTTTTTTTAAGCAGATGGCTCCAAAATAACAATAATAATAGCTGTTATTATTATTGTTTATCTTATAGTCTTAAAACAGGAGACATGCTTTTCTTTCTTGTGTCAGTGCCCAATATCACCTGGCCAATCTAATCTAACATCCGACGATGAAACGGTTCAGACTGCTCACGTTTTAGGCCGTGTTGACCCTCCACTTAACCCACACAGGATGCCCACTGTGAAATCTGGATTAAAGACACGTTCCGTAGGACCACGTGCGCACTGCATCCGTTAGCAACAACCTTCCACTGAGTTACGCATTGTGAAGAGATTGTTTTCCCAAATTTTGTCTTCACGCTCATGTCCTGAGTTTATATCTGTTTGAACCATAGGTCATGTCTGAGAAGGGGGAACGTTCAGCATCTTCAACATTACTGCCTTTTAAAGCTTTTATAGGCACAAGCTGTGTCCGTGGCACTTTCCAAGACACACCCCCGTGCGTAGCCTTCTGATTCATGAGTGGCATCGGCCCAAGTGTGGGGGGGGGGGGGATGCATTTCCTTTGACACGTTGCTACTGAAAAGAAGATGCATGAGTTTCCCAAAAGGCGCCTCTCCGGCCACATCGCCAGATGTGTGTGCAGAAGAGAGAGGTAGACAGAGCTACGGAAAGAGATGCTTTCCTGGGCACAGTACGGGAGACGATATCAACAGCAAAGACCCGCCAGGTGACTCAAGGACACACCTGAGCTGCAGAAGCCTGAGACGGCGCCCAACCCACCTTTTCTCCTCTCCCATTTTCACCCACCCCCTGGGGATACTCTGCCCCCATTCCAGCTGCCTAAGGAGCTGCACCTGTCTCGACAGAACATAAGAGAAAAGGGAAGGGGCAGAAAGAGTCCTGGAGGTCTGGGTAGCCTCTGGAACCTACTCCTTAAATGCACAGATGTCACATCTCCCCCCCGGGGAAGGTTGTGCCTGGGCCCTCTGAGAGTCCACCGCACATGGGATGCCCAGTTTGGATTTTTACAGCAAGGATCAGAGTCACCAAGAAGACAAAGCAGAAGCGTAAAGAAAACGAATTATGGACAAGAGAGACTCCAAGGACCTGTATTCCATTCGTGTCCCGTTTTGCGGGGACAATGAACATCTAAACCACACAGGTATGGTGGCCAACTCCACCTCCGGCTTTCATTAAGTCCACCGTAAGGGTGAGTGTTTGCAGGGTCCCTTCCCGTCAAGGTGTCTCCATAACCAGGTCCAAGGAGAAGAAATCCCACGGCCCCCTCGATGGCCCCGAGCCTGCCTGGCCACTGAGACCACTATGTGCCGGACAGACCCAGCTTGACCGTCTACAAGGAGAAAGGCAACTGAGCAGACACCAGTTCCTCTGACGACATCCAACACTGACATCCATCCTACCGGTCATTTGTTTTTCACTTTTCCCAAAATGAAAATGTAAAGAAAACCTTTGCCCGAAGGGGGGGTCATCTTGCAAACGAACCAATACAGACTCATCTGTTAGCTCTGGGAGGTACCTTTTGCACAAGAGATTTCAACTGGAATTTTTATAGGTAGCCTTCCCCCTACGCAATGTGGAATTTTTTTTTTTTTGGGGGGGGGGTATAGAAAATTTCTTAACTGCATGCCATTCATTGAACCTGTGCTTGTACTAAAAGTCCAGCCCGCGTGTCTCTCCCTTTCCTTCTGGCTTGAAGACCTGATAGGTAGCATAGGAGGATGTTAGCTGTAGAAGGCCACGTGGTATTTCTTCACCAAGGACTAAAAATGCATAGATTAAAAAAAAAAAAAAAGCAGACATCATACATTTCAGGCTTTGCTCCCAAAAGAACAGATTCTTGAGAAAGAAATTTGGAAACGAAACATCACAGGCTCTGCACCGTGCAAACATTGACGTGGCTGCGGGGTCTCTTGTCCTATTGTTTTTTACGCACACGCACAGGCACGCACGACGTATGGACACGTACGTGGCCGCGCATCTCTGTCCTGTTGTTTTTACGCACGTGCTCACGCACGACGTGTGGACCCCTACGTGGCTTATTGTCTTTTACGCACGTGCTCACGCACGACGTGTGGACCCCTACGTGGCTGCGCGTCTGTCCTATTGTCTTTTACGCACATGCACAGGCACGCACGACGTGTGGACCCCTACGTGGCTGCGTGTCTGTCTTATTGTCTTTTACGCACGTGCTCATGCAAGACGTGTGGACCCCTACGTGGCCGTGCGTCTCTGTCCTATTGTCTTTTACGCACGACGTCTGAACCCCTACGTGGCCGTGCATCTCTGTCCTATTGTTCTTTACGCACGTGCTCACGCGCGACGTGTGGACACGTACGTGGCCGTGGGTCTCTGTCCTATTGTCTTTTACGCACACGCTCGCACACACCCACCCGCACCCACACCCACACCCACAGACACAATGTGGTTATCACCAAACACATTCAGGTCAAACTTATAAAGCTGAGTCTACGAGGAGAACCAAGGGATGAACACAGTAGGAACCCAGGCAAACGGGCAAGGTCAACTCGACAACCGGACAGCTTTGCAAAACGTCCTACTGTGCGCCGGCTTCCAGCTCTTCCAGTTGCTTAGGTAACGCCAGGTCCACAACTGTCCAGTGCGCTCCGACCCCGGGTATCTACATGCCACGTGGGTTCGTGTGGCTCAGACCCGGGCACATCCCCCAGGCGGCTCCTCAGGGCTGCGTGTGGGGACCAAACAGGACAAAGGATCTGGTTAGTTTCCAAAAAAGTGGGTAAGTTGTGTAATAATATTAAGAACACCAAAGAAATCCAACTATCTTTAATTTTTATTTTATTTTATTTTTTTAAGTATTGATTTTAGAGAGGGAGCTAAAGGGGAGACAGAGGGGGAGGGAGGAATGCATTTGTTGTTCCACTTATGATTCATTGGTTCTTCTTTTTTCGGTCTGACTAATCTTTTTATTTAATATATCTTTGTTCTTGTTTTTAATCCACACCAGAGGATATTTTTTCCCATGGCTTTTCAGAGAGAGTGGAAGGGACAGAGAGAGAAACACCATGTGAGACAGACACGTGCATGGGTTGCCTTCCATCTGCACCCCGACTGGGGCTGAAGATCAAGCCTGCACCCCAGCTACGTGCCCTTGGCTGAATTCGAACCCTGGGACCCTTCATTCTGCCGGCCGATGCACTAACCACTGAGCCAAGCTGGTTAGGGCTAAATATATCATTACTGTTGAAAGTATTACAAATGCCCCCAATTTTCCTTTGGTGGGCCCCCTGTACCCCGCTCCTGCCAGCACCCCCCAGGCCTTCTCCACACGGTTGTCTGTGTCCACTGGTTATGCAGACATGCATGTGAATTCTTTGGTTCATCTCTTCCCAATAAACGATGGAATACTACGCAGCTGTAAAAAGGAAGGCTCCTGCCCGGCCGGGCCTGGCCCAGCGGTTGAGCATCGACCTGGGATCCAGACGATCAGGGTTCGATTCCCGGTCAGGGCACATGCCCGGGGTTGTGGGCTCGATCAATGACTCTCTCATCATTGATGTTTCTATCTCTCTCTGTCTCCTTTCCTCTCCCTGAAATCAATAAAGATATATATTTTTTTTTTAAAAGGGAAGGCTCCTTGGTTGATTCTTACACGTGCCCTGACCCGAGATGGAACCTGCAACCTCTGTGTATTGGGAAAGGACTGTAACCAACGGAGCTACCCGGCCGAGGCTGTGGTTGAAATTCTTATTGCAAAGATCTACAAACTTGAATTCTAAAGAGGGGGGGGGGGCGTAGGTATGCTTCCTAAAAGAAATGGAACAGCATGTTAAAGATGAGCTTTATTTATTTTTAAATTTATTTCCGAGGAAGGGAGAGGGAAGGAGAGAAACATTAATGATGAGAGTCACGGATCGGCTGCCTCCTGCGCGCCCCTTACTGGGGATCGAGCCTACAACCCGGGCATGTGCCCTGACCGGGAACTGAACCCTGACCTCCTGGTTCCTAGGTGGACGTTGAGCCACTGAGCCACATGGGCAAAGGTGAGCTTTAAATGTTATATGATACCTCCATCCACTGAGTTATCCCCTCCTTACCCAAGCTAAGAAAGGAGATAAGCTGCTCACCCAAAACGGGATCCTTGTTTCAATGTGCTTATCACGAAGGAAACTGAAACGGAAAATGATTAGAATCCTGCCTGGCCGGCGGCCCTAACGTCTCCCCCCCCCACACACACGCTGAAAAGCAGGCAGGGTAATTCCAGCAGAGATAAAGAGTGAAGTCAACGGCTATCCATAATCTCCGGAGAGCGGTCCTTGAGCTGAAGCGGCCTCTCGACGGCATGTGATTTCGCTTCATGAAAAATTATTCTGTTGCATGATACGGACACACCTCATTGCTCTTAGCCAAACACGCCAGGCCTTTGTTTCGCCTCGTGTGCAGTTTACTGTCGCCTGAAACACGCCTGAGAGCGGTTAAAATATTCATGTGTCGGGGCTTTTCCAAAGGAAAGAGCAGAATCCAAATGTGTCGAATAAATAGAAAGCCACGGGATCATGAAATGGTGGCGCTGCTTTTTAGTGTATGTGTTTGCGTGTTGTTTTTTTAATTGTCACCCGCAGATATTTTTTCTATTGCTTTTTCAAAGAGTGTGGAAGGAGAGAGAGAAAAATCAGTGAAACAGACACATTGACTGGTTGCCTCCCCCATCGCTCATCACCTGGGGCTGGGGATTGAGCCTGCAACTGAGGTTCGGTGCCCTGGGCTGGAATCGAAAGCCGGGACCCTTCAGTACTCGGGCCGATGATCTAACCACTGAGCCAAAGAGTCTAAGGCATGAAAAAGTGTTTTGATTTTCAACGGCTCATCAAGCCAATGTCATCCAACACTGTCCCCAACATTGAACCGAAGGCCATTAAAAATGATTCCAGCCCGGCCGGGTGTGGCTCAGTGGTTGAGCATCAACCTAGGATCCAGGTGATCGGGGTTCGATTTCCGGTCAGGGCACATGCCCGGGTTGTAGGCTCGATCAATGACTCTCTCATCCTTGATGTTTCTATCTCTCTCTCTCCCCCTCCTTTCCTCTCTCTGAAATCAATAAAGATATGTTTTAAAAAAATTATCTTTAAAAAATAAAATAAAATAAAAATGATTCCACTAGCAAAAGTGCTATTTACACACATTTCCCCAAGAACATACACCGCACTGAGAAAGGTTATTTCTTTTTTTTGAAAAATATTTTTATTGGTTTTTTTAGAGGGGGGCGGAGAGAAATATCAATGATGAGAGAGAGTCATCGATCGGCTGCCTCCTGCACGTCCCCTACTGGGGATGGAGCCTCAAACCTGGGCATGTGCCCTGACCGGGAATCGAACCAGTGATACCGTGGTTCATGGGTCCACCGACACTCAACCAACTGAGCTTCCTTAAATAAATGGCACAATATCAATATTAGAATTAAGAAACAACACCCGTGTGCTTGGCTTATCAATGAAGTGTTCCTCACGACAAAACAAACCAAGCCTTTTACGCCTTTGAAATTACCGGATAAACATCCATCATGAAACGCTATGCGCAAATCAAACAAAAGGGGAGGAACCGAGGAGGCCAGAAAGAAAAACAATATTAAAACACTCAGGAACATTTTGTGATTTTTTTTTTTTTTTGAAAACTCGTAACTGGACCTCACTCGCTTTGGAGGTGGCTCGGACCGCTGAGGGCACACGCCCTGTTATGAAAACCAATCCACGTGGTCAACGTGGCTGTCGTGTGTCTGAAAGAGAAACGTGTCCCCAGCAGCCCTGGATGGTGTGGCTCAGTTGGTTGGGTGTCGTCCCAGGTACCGGGAGGTCACGGGTTCAAGTCCTAGTAGGGGCCGTGCACCAGGCAGCCCAGCAAAGACTCTGTCTCATCACTGGTGTTTCTATCTCTCTCTCTCTAAAATCAATAAAAACGTATTTAAAATAATATATCTGTGTGTCCAGCAGACATGACCATTTCTTTACTAATTATTTCCCTCTGTCATTTAGCTTTTACCCCGCTTTCCTCTTGGCATTTCCGCAGAGCTGTCCCATCCTCAGGGACTGGAGGTTCCCCGTGTATCACGCGAGTCCCTCCCTCCCAGGACGGTGTGTTCTGCGCAGGGTGTTCAGCAGACGATTATTTTTCTCTGCTGCATGGTTTTTTCCGTCTCCTTGGGGACCCATCAACCTTGCTGGTGTGTTGTTGTTTTTTTGTAAATTTTTATTTGGTGTTTTCTGAATTGAATGTATTGGGGCGACCCTGGTGAATAACCTTGGGTGGCTCTCAGGTGCACGACCCTGTAACATCACCTGTGCACTTGATCCGCTGATTTGCTCAATAGACAGAAGTACCTTCCAGGGGTGGCCCTCAGAAATTCTTGAAGGCCTCCAGGTCCTTGGGAGACACCGCGGGCGCCGCGTTCCAGTCGTTCTCAGGATAAGCTTCGAAGTTGGAGGTGTCGCCTTCGCCGCACACCTTGGGCACGATGGGGGGCTGGGGGGGCGAGATGCAAAGGCCTCGTTAGGAGGACGGGTGGGCCCCTGGGTGTCCGCAGCTCCCTGCACCGCTCTGGCTCTTTGCAGCAATTCTATGTGGGTGGGCGGGGCCGAGCCCAGAGGGTGGGAGGGGCCAACCCAGGGTGGGCGGGGCTGAGCCTAGATGGTGGGAGGGGGCCAACCCAGGGTGGGCGGGGCTGAGCCTAGAGGGTGGGAGGGGCCAACCCAGGGATGGGCGGGGCCGAGCCCAGAGGGTGTGGGCGGGGGTTACTTCTAGATTGTTGGGGGGCTGACTTCCAGATTATTGGGGGGGGATGACTTCCAGATTGTTGGGGGGACTGACTTCCAGATTGTGAGGGGCTGACTTCCAGATTGTTGGGGGATGACTTCCAGATTGTTGGGGGGAATGACTTCTAAATTATTGGGGGGGATGACTTCCAGATTATTGGGGGGGATGACTTCCAGCTTGTTGGGGGGACTGACTTCCAGATTGTTGGGGGGACTGACTTCCAAATTATTGGGGGGGGATGACTTCCAGATTATTGGGGGGGATGACTTCCAGCTTGTTGGGGGGACTGACTTCCAGATTGTAGGGGGGGATGACTTCCAGATTATTGGGGGTGGCTGACTTCCAGATTGTTGGGGTGGCTGACTTCCAAATTATTGGGGGGGGATGACGTCCAGATTATTGGGGGGGATGACTTCCAGCTTGTTGGGGGGACTGACTTCCAGATTGTGGGGGGCTGACTTCCAGATTGTTGGGGGGCTGACTTGCAGGCTATGGGCGGGGCTGACTTCCAGATTGTTGGGGGGCTGACTTCCAGGCTATGGGCAGGGTTGACCCCAGGATGTGGGAGGGGCTTACTTCCAGCTTGTGGGCGGGGCTGAGCCCAGAGTGTGGGAGGGACTGACCGCAGAGTTTGGTCTGGGGAGACCGCAGAGTGTGGGCAGGGCCCAGGCATCAGCATTTTTAAATCTCTGTGGTGACTCTAAGCCCCAAGTTGGGATCCCTGGTATTGAGGAATTCTGTCAAACACCTGCTCCATTCGGAGGAAGGCAATCCAAAGAATATTCTGCATCTAGTCTACCAGCATCATTGCAACATACCCACAAGTGCTACACACTCGCTTTATCTATGTAACTCCCCATTAAACAGCAGCCGGATCAGAGCTCAACCTGGTCACAGAGCCACCGAGCAATGGAGCCAGGTCTCCAAAAGCCCAATTGCAGCCCTGGCTGGTGTGGCTCAGTGGTTAGCACCGAAGGGTCACGGGTTCGACTCCCGATCAAGGGCATGTACCTTGGTTGCAGGTTCGATCCCTAGCCCTGGTCACAGTGCTTGTGGGAGGCAACCAATCAATGTGTCTCTCTCATCGATGTTTCTCTCTCTCCCCCCCTCCCTTCTACTCTAAAATTCAATGGAAAAAATATCCTTGAGTGAAGATGAACGAAATACACACATTCAAAAGTCCAATTGTAAAAGCTAGAGTCTTAACTCCCCCCATCTAGGTGCCTCTTTAGGGTTAAAAGATCCACTGAACAGGCAACGTGGCCTGTGAATGGTTTGAGACGATGGGTTCAGTTGTGCAAATTAATTATGTATCCACCATACAAAAGTAAGTCTTGGAGTCAGAGGATTTTATAACTTTTGGGGAGGGTGCGAGTTAGGTAAGAGTCGCCCGTGGACGTATGTTGTACCTTCAGTTTCCTCTGTGGGACAGCCTCCCAGTCCACCATCCGGAACCAACGGTGCCGTTTGACGTCATCTGCTCCATTCTTTAAAAGAAACACGTGTCATTGTGTCATCAGGGTACAGAATTTTGACAGGGATGGGAGAGAAAATATTGTGAAGGATCTGCGTGTTTTGTGTGTTTTTTTAGGCATAGAAACAAACAAAAATGTTGGCGAGGTTTTCAGTAATTGTCCCTGGAGTGTGACTTATTAGGGAAAACTCTCAATTAAGTTAGGTTTGTTTTTTTGGTTTTTTTTTAAAGCATTTTCCTTCCTAGTAGAAATAGTCATTACACTCACGTGTGTGCTAATCCGGAATAAAGAATATAGCGTATGCCCTGGCCGGTGCGGCTCTGGGGTTGAGCATTAACCCATGAGCCTGGAGGTCACCAATTTGATTCCCGGTCAGGGCACATGCCCAGGTTGTGGGCTTGATCCCCAATAGGGCGCGTGCAAGAGGGAGCCCATAGATGTTTCTCTCTCATCAATGATGTTTCTCTCTCTCTCTCCTGCTCCCTTCCTCTCTCTAAAATCAATAAAAACATATAAAGCATAACTGTGGGCCAGCCTCTCAACATACAATAAGACAGACAACAATTCCTAGATTTGTCACCCGTTTTCGTCTTGACAGTTTTCTTTGGTATTTATTACCCTCGCCAGACACAGACACCGAGGTTCCCTAAATGATGACATTTGCTTCAGTACCGTCCAGCCAGGGAGTCTCATGAGGACAACCTGAGGGGTGTCCAACTTCAGAGATCTCAACAACCGCCCAAGATGACCTTCCTGGGTAACAACTGAGCTAGAGTCTATCTGCTTCACTCTCCAAGTGGGGTGCTGACGGCCAGCTGGCCAACACCGATGTCATTCTCACTTCTGAAAATCCCTCCCCCCCCAAATTTTCACTTTTGGCAACCTTTTTAATTCATTCAGTGTTGAAATTTGTAAGACAGAAACTCATGAGTTCTGTAACAGAGGAACCAGTGGGTCTGAACCTGACACCGCATTTTCAAAATGCGTATTGTGATTTTTTTTTTTTAACGTTTCCATTTTAGTCTCACCCACAGGAAAGAAAATTCGCAATGACCGCAGCTGCAAAACGAAAGAAAGGCTGATGGGAATCGTGTCACCTTTTATCGGATCTTATTATCCTGACAACTCTTCTTTTGCTATTGGAAAAAAAATTTTTTCCATCCACACCTAAGCTCCACAGCAAAAAATCTGTTGATTGTTACCTCAAGGGAGGTTGAGAGAAAGCAAAAAAGACTTGGAGTTTACTCTCTAGTAGTTCAAACTCTAGTACAGATACTAAGATATTATGATATCTGCATAGATGATAGATAGAAACATAGACAGATGGGCAGGTAGCTAGCAGATAGATAGATACATGATAGGTAGATAGATAGATGATAGATAGATAGATAGATAGATAGATAGATAGATAGATAGATAGATAGATAGAGATAGATAGATGATAGATGATAGATGATAGATGATAGATAGATAGATAGATAGATAGATAGATAGATAGATAGATAGATAGATAGATAGATGATAGATAGATAGAAAGAAACACAGACAGATGGGCAGGTAGCTAGCAGATAGATAGATACATGATAGGTAGATAGATTAGATGATAGATAGATAGATAGATAGATAGATAGATAGATAGATGATAGATAGATAGATGATAGACAGATAGATGATAGATTAGATAGACAGATGATAGATTAGATAGATGATAGATAGATGATAGATGATAAATTAGATAGACAGATGATAGATATAGATGATAGATAGATGATGATAGATAGATAGATATAGATAGATAGATAGATAGATAGATAGATAGATAGATAGATAGATGATAGATAAATTAATTACTTTACAGTCATTTGCTTGTCTGGACACAAGAAGAGACAGGGTATAGACCCAGTTGGATTTGGGGCACCCAGAAACTCAGACTTGAAATCTGGCCAGTGATTCAACATTTACTCTGCGCCTCTGTTTCTCTCTCTACATTGAAATGCATGGTGTCGAGTGACAGGGACTCATCCCGGAAACCCCTTAATACATAAGGGGACACAGGCCCTCACCTTCATGTTTCCAAGGCGCCGTGTTCTGTCCACCACGAGAAGTTTCTTAATGAGGTCTCTGTTTGGAAAAAGGAGACAGAAAATTAAAAAACAAAACAAAACACCAAACTTATATATCTTGATACAGAGCCGAGCAAGTCAACAGCCCGAAAAATCTACCCACACGACAGATGCATTTGGACAAGCGGCTCCATTTCTAGCATTTTCTGAGCACTTTCTGGCACTCCTTTTTACCGCTATCAGTTCCTAAATAATTTATGCCAGGCTGGGTTTCCTGCACACCGCGGCTGAGCTCAGGGGGGATAGAGGCTGATTGAATCTTTGTACAGAAAACAGGACTTACGACTACGAGACGTGCACTCTGCAGGCCTGTTCCCCGCAAATTGCTGGGGGAAGGGACTGGACAATAGATGTGTGTCCAGTAAGGTCTGGGTGACATGGGAAAGTGCCTACCTGTCTGTCAGTCACACCTGGGAGTGGCCAGAATAGGTGTATCCAGTCCAGAAGCAGGAAATCTGAGCTGCATATGCTCCTGAACAAAGGAGCCCCTTCTGTGGCTCTCTTGGGGCTCCTGTTGCAGGGGGTGAGCTCTCACGCTCTGCATTTGCCAACATGGCTCATGGACTAATGGACTTTTAACTACCCCGATGCTCCATCAGACCCAGCTCCACCACGGAACGGACGCTCTGGACACTGGCCCTGCTTTGGGCTCCGCCGGAGCCCCCAGCTGCACCTTTTCCAGGACTGGTTGAAAGGAAATGGGACTTTGGAAACCGAGGGATAGAACTGACCAGAAATAAAAATCGCTCATGTTCCCATGCAAGTCTTAGAAAAATTCCTTCTCTCAAGATACCCCAAGGACCCCACTCCCACCAGCGAGGGAGCAATTGCACCCGCCCCCAATGCTTGGGCAACAATGACGGTGCAAAATAGCGAAAAGGGGATCAGATTGATGAAGGTATCTGGAAAAACCAAAAGCATTCTTATATATATATTTTAAAAACGTAGTCCCCGCCCCCCTGCTCATCGGCATAAAATTAACGAGTTTCAGACCCAAAGATGCATTTCGTTTTGAGTCAACAAAAAAGTTCTTGAAGCGAAATTGTCCATCAGTAAAAATCTGAGCGTGAGAAAGGACTTTGAGAATAGCCCTGGCCGGTGTGGCTCAGCGCTCAGAGCGTCGGCCTGCATGAGGGTCTCGGGTTCGATTCCCCGGGAAGGGCGTGGACCTGGGTTGCAGGTTCGATCTCCAGCCCTGGTCCGGGCGGGTGCAGGAGGCGACCCATCGATGTGTTTCTCTCTCTCATCCTTATTTCTCTCTGTCTCTCTCCCCTTCCCCGCTCTCTAAAAATCAATGGAAAAAAATATCCCCGGGTGACGATTAACAATAAAAAAATGTCAAGTATGAGAATCCTTCGAGCAGGAGAGGAAAGTCGGACTCTGCTAAACTCATTCACGCGGATGCCAACCCCAAAATGAGCCGGGAAAGGGGGACCGTCTACGTGCTAGGTACCCAAACGTCTCTCCCGTCCAATATAACAAACGTATTTACGGGCTAATTGTCAGTGTCGTGAACCCCAAAAGGCATCGACGACAGCCAACGCTCCTTAACAGGTTAAATAGTCTGAAAGCAGATCAATGAAAGCTTTTTCTGTGCCCGTGGAAAAGGTGAGGGTCCAAATAGTTCCAACGCGTCATCCTGAATAACACACTGTGCTCTACTGCTGGGCAGATGTCTGGACAGGGATTTTTTTTTTTCTTTTGATGTTTTAAAAATAAATACCCCCCTACCCCCGAATTCCCAAAGGCCAGGGAAACCGTTCAACTTACTTTACATTGAAATCCAAGTGCCTGGGGAAATCTATTTTGCCGGCAAGAATTTTCTGATAAATGCCAAATGGGTTGTCGTCAAAAAACGGAGGGAACCTGTCGGAAACAGAAACGTTCATTCTTAGCGGGCATCCGGCCTGGAGAAAAGAAACCCGCGGGGTGACCATGGCGGTGGCCGCTTCTCCAAGGCGGGCCTGAGTTTTCTCTCATGCAGACTTCTCTCGCACGCAGCTTAAAAAAATGTCATTTGCATGCCTTGGCTCAGGGGTTGAGCGGCGACCTAGGGTCCAGGAGGTCAGGGTTCGATTCCTGGTCAGGGCATGTGCCCGGGTTGTGGGCTCGATCCCCAGTCGGGGGCCTGCAGGAGGGGGCAGCTGATCCGTGTCTCTCTCTCCCTCTCCCTTCCTCTCTCTGAAATAAAAAGAAGATATTAAAGAAGAAAAAAAATGTTACTCCCATGCCCTGGCTGGGGTGGCTCAGTGGTTGAGTGAATTCATCACATCGGCTTCTATCAAGTTACCGAGCGTGGCAGCCAGACTGTAGGGTGCGGGGTAACCCGGTCCCTTGCTTGCATTTGTCCTGTGCATCTTTACTGAGCTCCTACTATGTGCCACATCCCGCCTTGTGTGCAAAATATACAAAGACGTCCATTCGTGGTCCGGTGGGGGCGACTTTTTTTTTTAAAAATATATTTTTTAAATTTTTTATTGATTTTAGGGAGAGAGGAAGGGAGAGGGAGAGAGAGAGTCATGGATCGGCCGCCTCCTGCACGCCCCCGACTGGGGAGGGAGCCCACAACTTGGGCCTGTGTCCTGACCGGGAATCGAACCCTGACCTCCTGGGTCATAGGTCGACGCTCAACCACTGAGCCACACCGGGCAGGCTCTATTAAAATTTTATTTGTGCTCATAATTCGTGATATTATTATTTTATTATTATTTTAATATTTATTATTATAATATTATAGTATTTATTATTATATATATACCTCTTCTATTCTTATATTCGATTAGAAATATTTTATTTTCTAATATTTAACATATTCTAATATCACAATATATTATATCCTAATAATATTCTAATAATTATTTATATAATAATCCCAATACAGTAATTTTAATATATCCTAATATATTTTAATTCTATTTTAACAATTTTCTACTATAGTCTATCCATATTATGTTCGACAATATACTGTGTCCTAATATCATATTTACTAATAATATGGCATATTATTATGTTTTGTAACTTTATATTCGACCCTAAGGATAAAGTAATAAAGACAAAAACCCACGGACCTCATTCTATAGGGTGCCCCCCCCAAAGGGTAGACACACTTTAACAGCTCATAGCTCCATGTTGAAAATGAAACGCGTCTTAATAAACGCTGCCTTTTATTAATGATTCAAAAGTCTGTGTCTACATTTTTGGGGGGGACACACCCTGCATTTAAATATCATGGGAGCCCAGGACTCGCGGATCCTGGGGCAATGCTGCTCCCTAGTGGCCACTGACGGTCCGGGTGGAAGCTGCTGCTGGCCTCCGAGGAGGCCGGCCCACGGGGTGCACATTTCCAGCCACTGTGCGTTCTTCACGGGGCGACCCCGGGCCTGATGTATTTCGGACGCTACACACACAGGTGACAGATGGACAGACAGATACGTCCTAACTAGATGCGCGGTTGATGTACACACAGAAGGATAAACACCGGTGATCAGAGACCACACTCTGGCCACAGCATCCACGCAGAAAAAGGCCTCTTTTCCACGTTTCTTTCCAACCGCAAGGGAAGGTTTCCGGGTACAACTCTGTGGGCTTTGCCTGCATCAGGCAGGTGGGGAACAGGGTCCGTCGTTTGCTACGACAGGGAGTAAACTCAGCATGTCTGAGGCTCACGGATGCTGAAGGAAAAAAAAACAAGGGAAAGGGGGGCCTGGGGGGGGGCAGTAGAGAAACAGCTCATCTGACAGCCTCCAGAAAGTGTCCTGGGCACCTCCCGGGCCGGCTGTCTGTCTGTCTGTCTGTCCCCAGCACCATCGGAGACAAGAAAGAGCCTTTAGCTCACAGCAGGAGGATAGGCCCCCACGCCCAAGATTCCTAAGCGTGGGCCGCTCGCTTTAGGTTTCTGGTCAGAGAAACATCAGACCTGTCTTTAGGCGTCACCCCCAGACTTGATTCATTTAATCCTGATGACACCTTGACGAATGCTCGACACCTTGACGAATGCTCGACCCCTTGGGTATCTGGACCAGGAGGAGACGTGACCTTCCAAATCTCCTCCCACCCAAGTCCGGGGTTTCGGGATAGCACCCCGTCTCTCCTCCCTGGCAATGCTGTTCGCTCCCATAAAGTCCCAAACCGCATTTCATTGACTTATGTTTATCCGACAGCTGCATTGCCGAGCTTTAAAAAGAAGTCATGCGGCCCAGCTGGCGTGGCTCAGTGGTTGAGAGTCAACCTATGAGTCAGGAGGTCACAGGTTCGAATCCCGGTCAGGGCACATCCTGGGTTGTAGGCTCCTCAATCCCCAGTAGGGGGCGTGCAGGAGGCAGCCAGTCAATGACTCTCATCATCAATGTCTCTCCCCCCTCTCACTGAAATCTATAAAAAAATTAATAAAAAATGAAAGAAAATACTAGTGTTGATTTGGTTTAAATCTCGAATGTCAGCGTTACCCTTAAATTTCTTTGAGGAAGGCGGGGCGCTGGTAGAAACAGGACAGTAGCTGTTTGTATCGCCCGTCAATAGAACACACATCCTCCCACTGAAGACTTTTCTTGCCGTCATTTGTGAACTTGGTTTTCGTAATGACACATGGGGTGGAAAAATTACGGAGTACTCATGACCGTCCGCAGTGGGAAATCTCGGTGGGAACCACACCCCAAGAATTTGGAGGCCGAACGAATGCACCATCCTAGGGGCTAATGGATCAGGGCAAGAGAGCAGGGGACGAAAGTTGGGGGACGCCCTGACTTTCCCCAGAAGCCGTTACTCACCCCGAAAGCATCTCAAATATGAGGATGCCCAACGCCCACCAGTCCACGGCTCTCCCGTGGCCTTTGCTTTGGATGACTTCAGGGGCCAGGTACTCAGGGGTTCCACAGAGTGTCCACGTCCTGGGGGGAGAGAACACAACCCACAGAACTCAGTGGTGACTGGCAACGGATGGGTCCCTATTAGAAGGGTTCATGGTATCATTGTCTGACCACAGCCGAAACCAATATAAAATAATAGCAAATGTCCACCGTCCCTGGAAAGTAAAAAATAATAATTCCCTCGACTTATATACATATTTGAATATGACATATATTTTTATTTTTAATTACAGCTTCCATTCAACATTTTTCTGTATTAGTTTCAGATGCACAGCGAAGTAGTAAGAAAACCATGTACTTTACAGAGATCCCCCGATATTTTAAGTTACATGCCTATCAATAATCACTTTATTTTATTATTACTTTTTTATTTTTTTGTTAATTCTCACATGAGGATATTTCTTCCATTTATTTTCTTTTTTTAAGAGAGTGGAAGAGAGGGAGGGAAAAGTAGAGAGAGAGATAAACATGGATGTGAGAGAGTCACATCGACTGGTTGCCTCCCGCGGGCACCACAATTAGGGGTGGGCAGCAAACCCTCAACCCAGGTCTGTGCCCTTGACAGGAATTGAACCCGAGACCCTTCGGTACATGAGCCGATGCTGTAACCACTCAGCAACACTGGCCAGGGCTCAATAATCCCTTTAAATGTAAATGCATTAAATGCCTCAATCAAAAGACATAGGTTAACATAACAGATAAGAAAATGAGACCCATAGACAGTCGAACCTGGGCTCTTCAACAATTTAATTCGATCCAGAAGGCAGATCGAAAAGAGATTTGTTGGAAAACTGAATCATTTTCTCCCGTTGGAAATAATTTAAATTGAATTAATGCATTCCGGAGCCCCAGATGCAAAAAAGACATGAACATAGTTACAGCACAATTTCCTGAGACGTTAACAGCGTGAGGTTAAGCGGTAAACTGAGTCAGATTCGTCCATTCTCTCCTCTGTTTGTCTCCTGAGAGATTGTACAGCTGTCAGAAAATGTTGTCGGGCCGAGAAATTATTATTTTTTGCTTTCCCACGTAAGCTGATCACACAGCGATCAGAAAGTGTTGTCGGGTCGAGAACCGAGACAATTTTTCTGTGAACAGCTTGGTCGAGATCCGAATTGTCTGAGCATTGGAGACGTTTCAGAACTGAAGTTTGACTCTCTGTGGTGTCTCTACAGGACACCCAGCTCCGAAAGAAACAAAATAGAAATATATTTGGCTATTTTTATTCATTGGGTAAAATGACTGCCAGGGTGACTTTTGTTGTTAAAAAATAAAATTAATAAATGACTGTGTTGCCCTGGCCAGTAGGGGGGGTGCAGGAGGCAGCCGATCTATGTTTCTCTCTCTCTCCCTCTCCCTTCCTCTCTCTCTAAAATCAATAAAAACACGTAAAAAATTTTTTAAAAATAATAAAGGACGGATGTCAAAATTGCCAAACAAACAAACAAACAAAACCCACCAACTAAAATAAAATCAAATTCCTTAGGGGGAGAAACAAAACAGAAACATGAGCGTTGGGTGTTACAATAACCTAGCTGATCACAACTGATTCACTATCGCCCCCCCTTGGACAAAGCCGGTAGTATTGTCTCAGCTGGTTTGCTCTCTTGCAAACACCGTTAAGGCCAACAGAATGTAACGTGTGGTCTCGTAGGCATTGCTACCCATTGTCACTGCTGCTTACCAGGGTTACCCAGTAGCTGAGAGCCCACAGTCCTCGTTTTCCTGGAAAATAACATTAAAAAGAGTGACTGAAGCGTGCTCTCGATAACTCGGTCTCCGCGTGCCCACTTCAGGTCTGTGTGGGTAAATAAGCTAATTCTCTCCTCGGAGAGGGGAAAGGTCCTGTGAACTGTCTTCTCCACCTGCTTTTGCAAAGGTCTGGAGGGTTTGCAGCGCTTCTGTGGGTTCGCTAACATTTTAAGTGCGTCGGAGGCTACTCACATTTAAGGGAAACCAGGGTATTTGGGGTTTAAGTGGGACAGAGAGCTTCCGAAAGGATTTTCTCTGCAGAGGCATCATTTGCAAAATATTTAGCTTCCAGCTCCACCTAGAGGGTATCTGGGTGAATAGCCAAGTGCGCCCCACATGGATGGTGGAGATTTCTGGTTATGTATTTCGTTGGCTATTTTTTTTTTTTCCCACTGGGGTCACCCCCTTCCCAGTGCTGCCTCCGATGTCTCTTTTTTCTTTGGACTTAAAAAGAGCTACGGCGTTGAATTAACATCTATAGGTTTGAGTCATTTCTGCTCACATCTCTAAATGTTAAGCTCTCAATGTTTTTATTGATTTTTTTTTTTTTTTTTTTTTTTAGAGAGAGAGAGAGGAAGGGAGATGGAGAGATAGAAACATCAATAACGAGAGAGTCATTGATCGGCTGCCTCCTGCACGCCCCCGACTGGGGATGGAGCCTGCAACCCCCGGCATGTGCCCCGACCAGGAATTGAATCGGAGATTTCTTGGTTCATGAGTCAATGCTTAACCACTGAGCAACACCAGCTGGGTGGGTGTTACTATTTTAGATTCTACACCTAATGGGACCTTACAGTATCTGTCTTTCGGAGTCTAGCTTATTTCACTTATTAGCATACTGATTATAAGGTCAGACTATCCATGGAGTTACCAATGGGCATCTAACATACAGCAAGGAAATATAGCTTAAAATATTGTAATAATGCACTTAAAATTGGCTAAGTTATCACAATCACAGAAAATATTGTAATAATGCACTTAAAATTGGCTAAGTTATCACAATCACAGAAAATATTGTAATAATGCACTTAAAATTGGCTAAGTTATCACAATCACAGAAAAGATGGTACCTGTGTGAGGTGATGTTTGTTTTCATGAACTTGACTGTGGCAATCATTTCACAATGTTTATTAAATCATCAGATTACACACCTGGTAGCTCATCCAAGCTCACCTGCATCTACCTGGAAGCCTAACTCCTCGCTGAAATGAAGACCAGATGGAGGTGGCCGCAGGTAACTGTACCTGCCCTAGATACAGGGTCTCCACTTACATTTGGAAAGGTGAGTCTCTTTTTTTGGCTCCATCCTAGCGTAAGGGGCAGGGGCTATATACATTTCCAGTCTCTAAGTTGCCTCAGGTAGCCTGACACCTGGTTAGAGTAGGAGATTCGTGCAAAACCCCTCAAGTCATCCGGGATGTGTGGAGAGGCATAAATTGCTGTAAAGAGCATCAGCCTGCACTAAATATGTGAAGATGAAGAGCTCTGGGTGAAACTGGGAGACCGCTGGTTGGTGGACACTGTGAATTATCCATGACCCTGGCCTTATCTCATTTTGGTCATTTGGCTCTTGGAGAGAAAGCAAGGTGACACCATCATCACCATCATCGTTCTCAGCTTGCTCACTGTTACCAATTCCACACTAGGGCGGAGGGAGGAGACCGTGTTAGCCAAGGAAAGAGGGGATTCTCCGTAAAGCAGAGATGGCAAACGCTCATGTGTTCTTAATCCCCCAGTTGCTCTCCTTGCCATTTGTATGGGGGTGAATTGTATTCCCCCAAAAGTCCTCAACCCCATTCTTGTGAATGGGATCTTATTTGGCAATAGGGTCTTCCAGATGTCATCAAGTTAAGATGAGGTCATACCGGATTAAGATGGGACTAATTCAATGACTGGTGTCCTTATAAAAAAAAAGAATTGGGGGGGGCTCTGTCATTTGAGGACACTCTGAAGAGGAAGGCACCTAAAATTCAAGAAGAGAACACTACCTAGAATTGGACAACACCCTGATCTTGGAGTTCAAGCCTCCAGAACTCTGAGAAACAAATGTTTTATAAGCTTATCAATCCTATGGGATTAAGATCCCACCCTCATGACCTCTTTTAACCTTTATCACCTCCTAAAAGAATTATCTCCAAATACACTCACACTGGGGGTTAAAGATTTGACACATAAATTTTGGACGGGACACTTTCAGTCCATAACAATGGTAATGATGGTGACAGTCATGATGGTGATGATGATGATGGTGATGGTGATGGTGATGGTGATGATGATGGTGATGGTGATGATGGTGGTGGTGATGGTGATGGTGATGATGATGATGATGGTGATGATGGAGATGATGGTGATGATGGAGATGATGGTGATGATGATGGTGATGATAGTGATGGTGACGATGGTGATGATGGTGATGATGGTGGTGATGGTGGTGACGACGGTGATGATGGAGATGATGGTGATGGTGATGATGGTGATGATGATGGTGGTGATGGTGGTGATGGTGATGGTGGTGATGGTGATGATGATGGTGGTGATGGTGGTGATGGTGGTGATGATGGAGATGATGGAGATGATGGTAATGATGGTGATGGTGATGATGGTGATGATGGTGGTGATGGTGGTGATGGTGATGATGGTGACGATGGTGATTGTGATAGTGAGGTGATGGTATTGATAATGATAATAACAACGTGATAATGACAATGAAAATGATGGTGATAAAGTCAGAAGCACCTAATGTCTACTCAGTGGTAGCCATGAGCCAGAATCTGTTCTAAGGAAACACTTTCCAATGAGCAAATCCATCCAGTCTTACCAACAAGTCTATGGGATAGAAACAATTTTTCCCATTTCACAGGTGAGCAAAGCAACGCCTACAAAGGCAATAACAACCCAAGCTCACCAGCTTAGCAGGACCACGGATCCAGTAGAAACAAGTAACCCTATGGGCACCTTTCATTCCTACCCGCTGCTTTGCGGTGCTCCCATTAATGGAGATTCACGGTAATGGAAAGAAGTTTGGCCTAGATGTTGGAAGGTATTAGCACTTGGCACTTGTGGGAATGTGGCAAGATCCTGTGTTTTCTGAGTGTAAAGTGATATATTTTTTAAATATATCCTTTGGCAGTTAGTTCTGGAAATATCAAGGGGACAACTTTGCAAAGTATATGACTGTCTATTTACTATGCTGTACACCTGAAACTGATCATGAAAATCAACTGTAATTGAAAACAAAGATAAATAAATTTTAAAAAATGCATTGGCACCACTTGAGGTCACCCCAGGCCATGGTTTTGAAAATCTTTTAATATAGTGAAAGAATGAACCATGTATCTCATCAAAGACAGTATTTCTAGGTCACCAGATGACTGATGAGGGAAAAGCTACTTTTTTTAAAATGTTTTTGTTGATTTTAGAGAGAGAGGAAGGGAGGTGGAGTGAGAGAGAGAAACATCGATGATAAGAGAGAGTCATTGATCGGCTGCCTCCTGCATGACCTCTACCAGGAATCGAACTACCGACCTTTTGGTTCATGGGGTGATGCTCGACCCACTGAGCCACACCAGCTGGGCAGAAAGTGAATTTTTATAGAACTCCAGCTAAGAAATGGAGAAAGGGTGACCAACACCAAGATGATAAAAGAGATATGTGCAATCCCGTGTTCATTGCAGGGTCACTCACAATACCCAAAATATGGAAACACCTAAGTGTACACTGACGAATGAATGAATTAAAAAAAAAAAAAATGGTAGACATAGGCAATGGATATTATTCAGCCATAAAAAAGAAACTTTGCCCTGGTCAGTGTGGCTCAGTGGTTAAGCATCGTCCTGGGCACCAAGAGGTCGCTGGTTCGATTCCTGGTCAGGGCACATGCCGGGGTTGTGGGCTCCATCCCCAGTAGGGGGCGTGCAGGAGGCAGCTGATCTACGACTTGCTCTCATCATTGATGTTTCTCTCTCTCCCTCTCCCTTCCTCTAAAATCAATAAAAACATTATATATATGTGTGTGTGTATATATATACATATATATATATATATATATATATATATGTATATACTTTCAACAATAAAGATAGATTTTTATAAAAGAAGAAATTTTATCATTTGAGACAACATGGATGAGCCCAGACAGACAAAGATAAATACTATACGATCTCAATTACATGTGGAATCTTTAAAAGAAAAAAAAAAACAACTCACAGAAACAGAGAACAGATTGGGGGTGGCCAGGAGCAGAGGTTGGCGTGGGGTCCAGGGGTGGACGCGTCACTTACTTGTCTACCAGCTTCTTCGCGAACCCGAAGTCGGTGAGCTTGACGTGGCCGTCCCGGTCCAGCAGTATGTTCTCGGGCTTCAGGTCCCTGTAGACGATCTCCTTCGAGTGCAGGTACTCGATGGCACAGATGATCTCGGCGGAGTAGAAGATCCCCGCGCTGCTGGAGAAGCGGCCCCGGTTACGCAGGTAACTGAAGAGCTCCCCGCCCGGCACGAACTCCATCAGCATGTAGAGGAAACGGTCGTCGTGGCAAGTCCAGAACCTGCGGGAGACGACACGGTGAGCGAGGGATGGGCCTCCGAGAGACTCGGGGTGCAGACGGGCATGGGTGCGAGGATGGGGCACAGGTGGATACCAAGGTACAGGCGTGGGGAGGTGTCAGGATGGGGCACAGGTGGACATTAAGGTACAGATGTTAGGATATTCATACAGACGGACAGGTGCTAATTAATATCTAAGTATTTCCAGATGTTAAGATGTGGTCACACAGATGTTATCGGTGTAGATACATTTGAAAATACAGAACAGGTAGAAGTAATGGCATGCAGGGAGATGCACATTAGGATATGGGTGTCATGCCCGGCTGGGCCTGGCTCAGCGGTTGAGCGTCGACCTAGGATCCAGGCGATCGGGGTTCAATTCCCAGTCAGGGCGCATGCCCGGATTGTGGGCTCGATCAATGACTCTCTCATCATTGATGTTTCTATCTCTCTCTCTCCCTCTCCTTTCCTCTCTCTGAAATCAATAAAGATATATTTTTTTTAAAATAATAAAATAAAATAATAAAATTAATAAAATTAATAAAATTAAAATAAAATAAAATAAAAAAATTAAAATAAAATAAAATAATAAAATAAAATAAAATAAAATAAAATAAAATAAAATAAAATAAAATAGAATAGATACGGGTATCCTGATGAAATGTTCAAAGGCTTGAGAATCTACGAGAGTGAATATTGTGTTTTGGTAATAAACTGGCTAAATGCTGTCCTGCAAAACTCATATATTTAAGGGCCTCAGCATGGGGCTGTATTTGGAGATGGGTCTTTTTTTTCTTTAAATATATCTTTTTTTATTGATTTCAGAGAGAGAGGAAAGGAGAGGGAGAGAGAGAGACAGAAACATCAATGATGAGAGACTCATCGATCAAGCCCGCAGCCGGGCATGTGCCCTGACCGGGAATCGAACCCCGATCGCCTGGATCCCAGGTCGACGCTCAACAGCTGAGCCACGCCCGGCTGGGCTGGAGATGGGTCTTTAAAGAGGTGATTGAGGTCAAATGAGGTCACTAGGGTGGGTCCTGATCCCACGGGACCGGGGTCCTTATAAGAAGAGGAGCTGAGGACACAGACTCCCACGGAGGGACGACCACCTGCGGACACAGGGAGGAGACGGCCGTCTACACGCCCAGGAGAGAGGCCACAGGAGGAACCAGCCCTGGGCACGCCTGGATCCCAGACTCCCAGGCGCCAGGCCTGGGTGAGATAAATGTCTGTTTTTTAAGCGGCTCCGTCTATGATATTCGCTCTGACATCTCTAGGAAACGCGTACCCAGTGGGCCCATCTTCAGGGAGCACAGCCAGGTCAACGGAATGACGTTATCGGGACTGAAGATGCCCAGGCCGCGCTAATGGACCGCCTGCCGTCACCTGCCGGCTGAAGGTGGCCATTAAGGAGTCCAAAGTGAGAGAGATTTCTAAGCCATTACGGGGAGGGAGACCGCCCGGGAGAGCCGGGCTCGAGGGCTCCTTCTTTCAACGGCGTTGATGAGCTCCGTTAATGGGAGAAAAGGCAGCCGTGAGGAATCGAGGGGGGGGGGAAGAGCAGAGTCCCGGGCGGATCTGTGAAACCTTGGAGACAGGAAGGCCGGGGTTGACGGGCGAAGACTGTTTTCAAGGAGAGGAGACGCGGGAAAAAGAGACGGGGGATTTGGAACCAAGGGGGAAATTGGGGACACGTAGTGCGGTTGGCAGTTAGACACACAGGCCGTTAGACAGTTAGCAGAGCAAGGACCATGGGCCAGGTACCCAAGGTCGCCAGGTGCCTAGCAAAGGACGACTGTAGGGTGGGACCTCGCCCCCAGGGTGGCCTTTCCTCCCCTAGCACATCGCTGGTCATGCGGTTTGAACCCCCCACCCGCCCCATCCCTACCTCTCCTCCCTGGAGATAACATCTAGGCCTCGGTTGTGTTTCAGCTCCAGGCCCAGGAAAGCAGCAAAACCAAATAAGTGACCCCCAGGGGTGACCTCAGGACCAGGTGCATCCGGTTATGACGCCCGGCCCTGGGGCCGACCCATCCATCAGTGGAGACAGTGACCCTGAAAGGACACACCTGGAAAGCTTCTGAATATTCTCCCGAGACCTTCCCCTGGGACCTCCCCTAAAATCTCCACCCTTAAAACCCTTAGGACGGAGGACCCAGCCCCCTCTCGCTCCCCGAAGCAAACCCGGGTCTTTCCTTACCTCCCCCGGACCCAGGTGCATCGCCCACCCAGGTGCATCACCTCCTCTCTCCTAAGCCCTCAGGGCCCTTCCGTTGTCTCTATAACTAGTTCCCTGAGCCCACGTCTTCGACCAATTACTTCTTCCACTTCTGTGATTTTATACAGAAATGTCCTCTTGCAGTTTGAGGCTTGGCTCTGAATTCTTTCCTGGCCACAACTCAAGTACCGAGGTTGCCGAGCCCACGGGTCTAACACCTGGTGCTGTTCCCCCCGCTGCCAACGACGGATGAAGTTAACCCCGGTCAGGCTAAAAGCTCAGAGAAAGAGGCTCGGGGCACCGTCTCCTGGAGGGTCTTGCCCTCTCCACAGGATGGGCCACGCCAGTGAAATAACGTGAAACAGAAAACACGGCTTTCTGGGGAGCTAGCTTGCAGGGACCCTACAGATAAACTCCAAAGAACACCACAGAGAAGTTAGCAGGTGCCATGGTCAGGAGAGTAGAGTGCAGGCAAATAAATAGACAGGTACGTCTGTCGAGAGAAATAACAGCCCTCACAGAAGCAATAAACTTTTCTACGTCAAAGAAGGGTGCTGTTTTAATAAGAAAAAAATTGAAAATAAAAGACAGGACAGTCTCCCTCCTGGGAGCATGCCTGGGCCTTGCCCTTTCTGTTCCCCTTCCACCCCCCAACCCCCCAGGAAAGAAAATAAAAATAAAAGTAATAAAAATAAAAATAAAAATAAAAGACAACACACTGGCCTGGCCGGCGTGGCTCAGTGGTTAAGCATCATCTGGTGCACCAGGAGGTCAGGGTTCGATTCCAGGTCAGGGCACATGCCCGGGTTGCAGGCTGGATCCCCAGTCGGGGGCGTGCAAAAGGCAGCTGGTCCATGACTCTCTTGTCATTGATATTTCTCTCTCTCCCTCTCCCTTCCTCTCTCTCTCTAAAATCAATACAAACATATTTTAAAAAATAAAATAGAACGCATTCACGCATGCATATTAACCTGTGACTCTAAGCACAGCCGTTTGCAAGGACAACGAATGCATCAGAGGTTTCTCATCCCAGCCCTCTGCCCGTAGGGCTGACTTCAGCTCAGAGGCTCTTTTCTATCTCAAAGAATCACTTTCTATCTTTCAAGTCCATCATTCATTGTGTTTGTTTGCAAAGTGCTCGGTCAGGGCCCCTACCCCAAGGCGTTTTCATTCAATGAAGTCAGCCGCCTAACTTAAAAGTCTGCCTTTATTTCCCTGGATGCAGCAACAGTTAGACTTCTGCCCCTGAAGGTAGATAAGGAGAGAGTGCCCAGGCACCCTATTTTCTTGGCCTCAGTTTCCCGAGCAATCTGAGGCCCTGGAATGTGCTTCCTCTTTTCCAACCTGGATCCATTGTAACCATACATCTATCCATGTATATCATCTATCAGTCATCTACCTATCCATCCATCCATCCATGCATCCATCCATTCATCTATCCACCCACCCATCCATCCATGCATGCATCCATCCACCTATCTATCCATCTACCCATCCATCCATCCATCCATCCATTCATCCATCCATCCATCATCCATCCATCCACCTATCCATCCATCCATCTATCCATCCATCCATCTATCCATCCATCCATCCATCCATCCATCCATCCATCATCCATCCATCCACCTATCCATCCATCTACCCACCCATCCATCATCCATCCATCCATATCTATCCATCCATCCATCCATCCATCCATCCATCCATCCATCCCTCCATTCATCCATCCTTCCATCCATCCATCCATCCGTGGCAGTGGTCCCCAATCCAGGACAATTTCACTTTTGGGGAAATTTCTGACAATGCCTAGAGACATTTTTAATTGTCCCCATTGTGGAGGGCCTGTTACTGGCATCAAGTGGGTGGAGACCATTTAATTTAATTTAATTTAATTAATTTATTTTTTAAATATATCTTTATTGATTTCAGAGAGAGGAAAGGAGAGGGAGAGACAGAAACATCAACGATGAGAGAGTCATTGATCGAGCCTGCAACCCGGGCATGTGCCCTGACCAGGAATCAAACCCTGATCACCTGGATCCTAGGTAAATGCTCAACCGCTGAGCCACACCCAGCTGGGCTAATTTTATTTAATTTTAAATAAAATTAAATCAGAAAGTGCAAAGAGGGATCTTCACTTCCGGGCAGACAGTACGCTTCTCTCCCCAGACATTTTGACTTTGTCATTAGGCTTCTGCTCCCTGGACAATGACTCAGCTCTTCTAAAATTATCTCTCTGTTGGCTGCTCCAGCCTTGGGAAACGGCTCACTCCCTGAACCAAACGTGTTCTTTCACGAGCCCTTAATGAGCACTTTGGCTCGTTCTTAAGAACACAACCAGGAGCTGGGGATAGACCCTGGGTGGGGACTCACAATTTAACCAGGAACGGGTGGCTGACTTCCTTCAGGACCGACTTCTCGTTGTGGACGTGCTGCTCTTGCTTTAGACGAATCACGTCAGGAATGCTCATGACCTTCAGAGCAAAGAACTGCTGGCCTGTCTTCTGCCTGACGAGCTGCACGCGGCCGAAGGTACCGGTTCCTGCAGGGGGACAAGAAACGAGGCCGTGTTGGCGACCTGTGTTGGACCATGGGGCCCGCCACTCGAGACTGCCCAGGACGCCCAGAGAGCGTGTCCCCAGTAAGACGCACACTGGAGTACTACTCGGTCATCAAAAAGGAAGGGGACCCTGACATTCGCAGCAACATGGATGGACCTAGAGTGTAAATCCTCACCTAAGGATATTTTTTTCATTGATTTTTAGAGAAAGTGGAAGGGAGGGAGGGCGGGACAGAGAGAGAAAGACACATTGAATGGTTCCCTCCCCCATGCGACCGACTGGAGCAGGGAATTCAAGCCTGCAACCCAGGTACATGCCCTTGACCCGCAATCGAATCCAAGACTCTTCAGTCCACCAGCAGACGCTCTAACCACTGAGCAAAACTGACCATGGCGAGAGAGGGGATCTTAAAAGCTCTCATCACGGGGGAAGAAAAAAAAACTATGTCAATAGGTGGGGCGGCGGATGTTAACTGGACTTATTGAGGGGTGGAGAGCAGATGGGAGACAAAAACAGATAAATTTCACTATATAATAGTCTTAAATTTTTTTTTATTTGTAAACTTTGGAGATGTTTACTGTGCATAATAATAAAATATAAGTTAGAGGGGTTAGGGGTAGAAAAGGAAGGGAATTGAGGTGAACAGATGAGTAGTTATAAAATAGTCATGAGGATGTGAAGTACAGCACAGTCAATAATATTCTAACAACTCGGCGGGGTGCTGGATGGGTGCGGGATTTATTAGGATATTAAGTTGTATAATGTCTGGTCACTGGGGTGAACCAAAAATATATATATATATATAATTTAAAATGAGATTGATACATTACATAATTATTGCTGAATAATTACTCTGTCATCACGTGTAAGTTTATCATCGTAAAACTCATTTCTTTTCTTAGGGCCTGTCTGCCCTCAAAGTAAGACCACGAAAGGTTATAAACTACAACGTATAAAATAATAAATGTCTAAAGTTCTCCCTAACAACTTGATTTTTTAAACTGTCGATACACGGCCCGGCCGGCGTGGCTGAGTGGTTGAGCATCGGCCTGTCAACCAGGAGGTCAGGGTTCGATCCCCATGCAGGAGGCGGCTGATCCATGACTCTCCCATCATTGAAGTTTCTCTCTCTCTCTCCCTCTCCCTTCCTCTCTCTGAAACCAATAAAGATATAGGTAAAAAAATAAAAATAAAAAGGTATTTTAAAAGAAGGCGTGGTAATTCTCTGATTAAACTTAAAACCACAGAAATGGACCCGTTAAAAGGCTCAATTGTATGGTAGGAATATTGTATGTCAATAACCAAAATGTAACTAAAAAAAACCCCAACAAAGTGTGGTTTGGATGATGTTAGGAAGATTCTTTTAAAAACGTGGACTATTTATTCAAAGATCAGCTGAGTAAACGGAATGCAATTCAGCTCAGCACCAGGGGGAAGGGGGTTCGTTCTGTGAGTTCCCTCGTCTAGACAGCTTAAAAAACAAAACACACACATGCGCACGTAACCCTCTGAAAACTGCGTGGACTCCAGCAATATCCGATTTCCACTGTCCTGTTTTAAAGGGCAAGAACGGAACAGATATTTTAGAAGCACGACCGTTTATTTTGGCAGGTTGTTGACTAAGTTGCCCTGTCTCCTGTCAGAGCCCCAAACAGTCGCAAAGGTAAACAAGAAACACAGGAAATCTCGCCGCACGCAGAACCCCAACCCCGTGTTCTGCGAGGGAAATGCCTGGGATTCCTGGTGCTCGCGTTGGCGGATGTCTGCAGCTCTGAATGGCACTGGGGTGCGGTTTCACCAATAAGAGCGAAGGCCTGGCCTGGGTGGCTCAGTGGTTGAGCATCAATCTATGAACCGGGAGGGTCACTGGTTCGAATCCCGGTCAGGGCACATGGGCATGCTGTGGGCTCGATCCCCAGTAGGGGGCGAGCAGGAGGCAGCCGATCAATGACTCTCATCATTGATGTTTCTCTTTCCCCCTCTCCCTTCTTCTCTGAAATCAATAAAAGCATTTGATAGGTATGTAGATAGACAGTCTCGCATGCCAAGGCAGTGTTTTCTCAACCTCACTATCGTTGACATCTGGTGCCAGGTGACTCTCTGATATGGGGCGTCCTGGGCACTGTTAGGGTGTTGAGCAGCCTCCCTGGTCCCCACCCACCAGGTGCCAGTAGCACGCCCCGATATCGCAATTCTAACAACCACAACCACCACCACCCAGACACGGCCCGGCGTCCGGTGGGAGCAAAATCGCCCACAGCTGAGAACCGCCACCTGAGAGCGAGCATCGTCCAATCGGACTTCCTGCGAGCACACAAACAGCGACACCTGGGCCGTCCCACCCAAGAACCACAGGCTCACCAGTGGCCACTGAGGATGGAAACTGTGGCCACGGCCTTCGTGTTGCATTTCACGTGGCTAGTGGCTACCATGGTGGACAGAGTTAGAGTTTCTACCGACCAGCTCATGTTCAACTCTTTTTTTTTTTTTTAATATATCTTTATTGATTTCAGAGAAAGGAAAGGAGAGGGAGAGAGAGAGAAACATCAATGATGAGAGAGTCATTGATCGAGCCCACAACCCGGGCATGTGCCCTGACCCGGAATCGAACCCCGATCGCCTGGATCCTAGGTCGACGCTCAACCGCTGAGCCATGCCCGGCTGGGCTCAACTCATTTTAAGTCAACTGCCAACTGAGAAATATTTAGCAAGCTCCATCTCTGACAACACACGGTTTATGAGGTCCCCGTCATGAATTCAAGGGGTCCCCAAAACATGTACACACGCTTTAACAGCTGATCAGTCATGTAATGTTCACTCCTTTTCAGGTTTAACGGATTTGAAATAATGGGTGAAGCCAGACTAAGCTTTAGACAAAAAAAAAAATTATCCTAAAGGGCCCCTAGACTTTTTTTTATGGGGGTTTGTAAGAAATAGAATTTACGGTACAAATCCAGCAACCGTCGACCCGCTGAGGGCTCACCAATACCGCACTTGAAGTGATTCTCGATGTTTGCGATTCCATGGCCTCGCGTTAACAGCAGGCCTGGACCAGAAGGGTCGTCCGTTTGAAAACAGGCCTTGACCGAAAAAATGATTCGTTTCTGTAGATTCTTTTACATGTTGAAGATGAGCTTTATGTTAATAAACACTGACTTTATATAATCATTCAAAGTGCGTCTACATTTTGGGGGGGACACCCTATGTACAACAGCACTGTCTTTAAAAAAAAAAATCATAGTCCATACTTTGCTTCATTATATTAACTATGTTTTTTTTTAGGTATCTCCCTAAAAAAGTCAAGTGATGTATTACTGGGTGTGGGGAGCTATAAATGAGTCTGAAATACCCATGATGCACACAAGGCCGGTCCCCGATTTTCTTAGTTTTAGTTACAGACAGTAAATGCTACTCATCAACATGGGGCGGGGGTAAATGGTGACGGAAGAAGACTTGACTTGGGGAAATGGACACACAATGCAACGTACAGGTGACGTATCCTAGAACTGTACACCTGAAACCTGTATCATTTGAAGCCGTGTCACCCCAATATGTTCAATAAAAAAGAAAGAAAGAAAAACCATTAATGATCACAGCTAGAATAACTCTGATGACCTCAGTTGGGTTTTCAATGAACGTCTTTCATCTCGATGACTTTAGAAGACAGGTGGGTTGAGGCCAGTAAGGATGGGACCTACCTCGGTCTCAGGGTTGGGAGAGACCCCCACTTTGGAGGAAATCAAGTTTCAGATACAACATCGGGGGGTGGCCCAGAGTGAAGGACGAAAGGCTCACTTGTAGACGTCATGGGAGGAAATGAAGGACGCGTCAGTCGAGGGCCACAGAGGGAACCGAGATTTGTGAGGTTGGAGCAAACACGTCAAGAGGAGGAAGGGATCGGAAGGCCCTTGGAGTGAGTTCTCTGAGCCGAGGGCGCCAGGAAGTGCCTGGGTGGGTGTCCGTTGTGTACGGCGTTGTTGTTGTAAATATTTATCGGAGAAGCAGCACCCGGGGGAAGGGCAGCAAGAGCGCTGCGGAGGGTGCGGTGCAAACAAGACGGATGCCCGAGACCGAGCGGCGATGAGCTGGGACTGTCGGGAGGGGTACAGCCAAGAGGTGGTTAGGGGTCAGACTGGATCGGGCTGGGAGCGGGCGGGTGGAGAGGCCTCAGGGCAGGGGCTAGGTATCTGAGCAGCAACCAGGTAGATAGGTCACCTGGCAGGTGAGCAGAGGTCTCCTGAGTTACTCTGTTTGCAGAAGATGACATGTTCCACCTCGAACCCTGTGGAGATGTTGAGGGCAAGGGATGTGGCAGCTGGAATTAGGCCCCCCTGACCCCCAAAAGGTACGTCCAAGTTCTAATGCCTGATACCTGCGAATAGCACCTTAGTTGGAAACAGGGCCTTTGCAGATGTGACTAAGTGAAGGTTCTGCGATGAGGTCGTCCTGGGTCAAGGTTGCCCGACATCCAAGGGCAGGGTCCTTGTAAGAGGCAGAAGAGGAGACACAGCCACAGAGGAGGAGCCTCGGGGAGATGGAGGCAGAGACGGGAGGGAGGCGGCCACCAGCCCGGGGACACCTGGAGCCCCAGGAACTGGGAGAGGCAGGAAGGACCCTCCCCTGGAGCCTCTGGAGGGAGCTCGGCCCTGGGACCCCTGGATCTCAGATGTCTGGTCTCCAGGATGGAGAGAGAATGGATTTCAGTTGTAATCCACCAGATTTGTAGTGTTTTGTTATGACAGTCATGGGAAGCACCCCACAAAAGACCTACTGAACGCCAAGGGAGACACGGACCCCCCCCCAACAGGCACTGCGGTGCAGACGAGACTTTCTCCAGTGCCCGAGAGAAAGGTCTAGATTCGAGCTCTGCACTTGAGACCAAACAGCTCCAAGATGGTAACGGAAGTCGCCAGCATGGATACAATCAACATTTGGATTTTTTTTTTTTAGCATTGTCTTTTTTAATTAAAAAAAATATATATTTTTAGCACTTCTATTGAAAGTTCTGTTTCGCATTATAACATCCTGTTTTTGTTGTAAAAACAGGATCTTCTCAAATTTTTCTGAAAATAGGACTCAGAGTGAGAGTGTGTGTGTTTTTAAAATTTTTATGTTTCCCCTTTTTTTAAAAAAAAAAATATTTTTTTTTATTGATTTCAGAGAGAGGAAGAGAGAGACAAACATCAGCGATGGGAGAGAGTCATGGATCAGCTGCCTCCTGCACACCCCCTACTGGGGATGGAGCCCCCAACCCGGGTTTGTGCCTTGACTGGAAATCGAACCCGTGACCTCCTGGATCATACATCAATGCTCAACCGCTGAGCCACGCCGGGCTGGGCTGTTTTGCTTTTTTAAAAAACTGTATCTTTATTTTTGAAAGTAGCATGGGCTGCAATCGCCTGTAGGAACTGGTGTGTTCTCCTAAGAACTGCAGGACGCAATCACCTTTTCCAGGTAGCTGTTGGAAAAACCCGTATAAATCTCCCAGTGGGTTAAGTCGGGGGACCGAGGCGAGCAGGAAAGACACAGTCTGAAAGGTGAGTCATTCTTTCAAACCTGGGATTAACCACAGGGTGCAGCCCCGGGAGGCCCCAGGTTTAGCCTCGACAGTCCTTTCAGGCTCAGTGGGGCGGGGACACCCCAGGGGGTCTTGGAGAGGTCACAGGAGCACCTGGCAGGAGATGAAAGGCTGGAAAACCGCCTGGAGGTGTCCTATGGGAAACTCCCAGGTGAGGACCAGGTTGACTCACAGACGTGGGAGCAGCCTCCCACCTGGAAAGTCTCCCTCTGCTTTGTGTCCTGACACCCCAGGCACTGCAGCGGTGCAGGAGGATTTGATTCCCCGTCAAGGGCACGCACCTGGGTTGCAGGTTCGATCCCTCCGCCTGTCTGGGGAGCGTGTGAGAGGCAACCAATCTATGTGTGTCTCTCACATCGACGTTTCTCTCTCTCTCTCTCTCCCCTTCCACTCTCTCTGAAAATCAGTGGAGAAAATACCTTCCAGTGAGGATCGACAATAACATAATAAATTAAAATGAAATGAAATGAAATAAAAAATAATAAAATAAAATAAAATAAAAATAATATATAAAATAAAATAATAAAATTAAAAATAAAATAAAATAATAAAATAAAATATAAAATAAAATAATAAAATTAAAAATAAAATAAAATAACAAAATAAAATATAATATAAAATAATAAAATTAAAAATAAAATAAAATAATAAAAATAAAATAAAAATAATAAAATTAAGTTAATAAAATAAAATAAAATAATAAAATCAAAATATTAAAAAATTAAATAAATTAAAATAAAATAAAATAAAGGAAACAAACATAATCCAAATACCAACTGCACTTCCCCATGAATGCCCTAATAGTAAAACAAACAGGTAGCATCCTACCCTACACACCCAAGCCAGCCTGGAATCGGCCATCCCACCCATGCAATGGAGTATGGAAATGCTGCTGGACTTAGGAGCTTCTTAGAAGCATTATAGAGTTGGTTTTATTTATTTTTTTTTTTCCACATTGCAACTCAGAAAAAAACAACCTGCCCAGTTTATATACACAGAGGCCCCCCCCCCAAATGTATACACACTTTGAACAATTATGAATTCTAATGGGTTAAATCTGAAAAGAAAGGAACATCCTTTGAACTATCAGAAAAAAGTGTGTATACATTTTTTTTTGGTGAATATATATGTATAAATATATATATGTATATGTAAAAGAACCCGTGGTATCAGTTAATTAACCCATATGCTCAACACTGCTTGCGACATTCCGCACCTTTATCTCAGGCCTCCAGGTAGAAACTAGCTTTGCTTCCGGGACTCGAGGGCCAGACTCCCTGCCCCCCTCCAGGTAAGGCTCTGCCAGCTCATCTCCTGACAATCCTGTGGCTTAGAACTGGTTCTCCTGGCCCAGCGCGGGTGGCGGGGAGGGAGGGACCCAGAGAGGTGATAATTATTCCTTGTGCGCAGCTCCAGCCAGGTGGGAGAAGACCGAGATCTGAGAGCCTCAATTAACTCAATTAATCCCTTGCCCAGCACCGGCACCCACCTGCCTACACAAAAACCTACGGTCGCATTTGTTCCTAATCGGAATGAAGTGTTTCTCCCCGTAGGTATGCGTGGAAGAGGTGTCTTTTTTTTTAAAGTTTTTGTTGATTTTACAGACAGGGAGGGAGGGAGAGAGAAACATCAATGGTGAGAAAGAATCACTGATAGGTTGCCTCCTGCACGGCCCTTTACTGGGGATCACGTGCCCTGAACCGGGAATCGAACCTGGGTTCACAGGTCAACGCTCAACTACTGAGCCACCCTGGCCGGGCCTTGGAGGAGCTTTTGACTGTTACTGTGGGTTGATCCCTTTGTGGAAGTAAGTCACTGAAGGTGGCCAAGGATGACCCCAGTTCTGCAAGGAGTTGTCCCCTGGGGGCGGCACACTCTCCTTGCCCCCCCCCCCCCCGAATCCCCACAACCTGTGAGTATATCAGTTTATGTGGCAAAGCATATATTGAGTTTTTGGGTACTAATCATAGATGCTAATCCGTTGTCCTTCAATGGGGAGATTCTTCTGCGTTATCTTGGTGGGACCAATGAAATCACAAATTATTATTATTCTTCTAATCCTTTATTATTGTTATTTTAATCAAGGATATTTTTTCCATTGCTTTGCAGACACAGCAGCAGAAGGGAGACAGAGAGAAACATCGACGTGACAGAGACGCATCGATGGGTTGCCTCCCGCTCTCGCCGACCAGGCCCAGGGATCAAACCTGCCACTGAGGTCCATGCTGTCAGCCGGAATCGAACCCCAGGACCCCTCGGCCTTCGGGCCACACCAGCTGGGGTGGAACGGTCCTTATTAGCAGAGGAGAGAGGCCGGATAGAGAAACCAGAGAGACGGAAGCATGACAAGGATTTGACCCAACACTTCTAGAAAGTGAAAGAGGGAACACGGGAGCTTCTAGAAGCTGAGAAAGACAAGGCTCCCGAGGGAACCAGCCTTGCCGACACCTTGATGATTACCCCCTAAGACCCATTTACACGCCCGAAAGCTGCAGAACTGGGAGGTATATAAATGCCTGTTGTTTTAAGACGTCGAGTTTGGGGGAAATTTGTTACAGGAGGAGGTAAAAACAGTGCGAAAGACCAGGAGGGAGATCACAAGAGGAGACCAAGGGAAGATGACCTTGCCGTGGGCTTCCTCTGGGGTGTCACCATGCCCTACGCCCCAGGGACCGGAACAAGGAGGTGACCCGTGCAGGGGAGGGGTGAATGCTCCTAGTACACTCAAGACAGGGCTACTGAGCAGAGTGAGCCCCGAGTCCATGCAAATAACACCACCGCCCACCCTTGGAAATGAGACAAGGCTGAGCTATGTCCAGAAAGTACTGGTGGTGGTGATGGTGGTGACGGAAGGAGACCTGGGGTGGTGAGCACACAATACAATATAGAGGATGCATTATGGAACTGTACCCCTGAAACCTATAATTTTATTCACCAACGTTCACTCCAATAAATTCAACAAAAATTAAGAAAATGCAATAAGCAATAAAGAAGCACAGTGGGTGGCGATGCAGGGAAAGGCAGGTAGAGCTGATGCGGGAACCAAGCAGGGGGCATGTCTGCAAACTACAACCACCGTCTTTGTGGTAAAAAAAAAAAAAAAAAAAGGGGAGGTCTTACCTCCTGCCCTCAAAGCTGATGAATGAAATCTACCTGGCGAGATGCAGAACCACGGCCTTACAGGGACTCTGAGGCATCGTCAGAGGCATTAAAACATTCATGGGGCCCAGCTGGGCGTGGCTCAGCGGTTGAGTGTGGACCTAGGATCCAGGCAATATCGGTTCGAACCCCGGTCAGGGCACATGCCCGGGTTGCGGGCTCGATCCCCAGTCGGGGGCATGCGGGAAGCAGCCGATCAATGACTCTCACCATTGATTTTTTTTTTCTTTCTCTCTCTCCCTTCCTCTCTGAAATCAATAAATTTAAACAAACAAACAAAACAAAACATAACATTCAGGGGTATAATGGCCTGAATTGGTCCCCTCACCAAAAAAAAAAAAAAAATATGTGCACGTTGAGGTCCCAATCTCTAGCAGCACAGAAGGGCACTGTCATTGGAGACGGGTCTTTTAAGAGGTGATTTAGGTAAAATGAGGTCACTAGGTTGAATCTAATCCAATAGGACTGGTGTCTTTATAAAAAACAAAAAAACAAAAAAGAGAGATGGAGACACAGACGCACACAGAAGGATGTCCACACATGTGAGGACACAGGCCGTAGACATCTGTCCACAGGCCAAGGAGAGGGGGCCTCGGGAGAAACCAGCCCTTGCCCACACCTTCATCTCCGACGACTCCCGGCCTCCGGGACTGGGAGATAATAAATGACTGTTCTTTAAGGGCACAGAGTCTTCCCACTTTGTTTCCCTAAGGAAATGAATGGACCATCTGGATAGACCGAAACGCGGTCCCTCCGTTCCGGGACCTATGACTCAGCCGTGGAAAAGCAACGAAGGCCCAGGTGCCTTCGGTGCTACCTGGGGAGGTGCCACCCAGACAGGGCGACGCCAGCCACCCTACCTGTGAGTGAATAAGTGAATGCACAGTGGTGTTTGGGAGGCTGTCCTTTACGACGCCCACGCCAATGCCAAGCACAGCAGGGGCATTAGCCAGTCTGCCCACAGAAGCCCTGCGCGGTCACTAGCTGAGTTTTTTTGTTTGTTTGTTCACCTTAAATGAAGGGTATTTTCCCCAATTGATTTTTAGAGAGAGTAGAAGGGAAGGAGAGAGAAGCCGCGATGGGAGAGAGACACATCGGTCGGTTGCCCTCCCGCATGCACCCTGACGGGGGCCACGGATCAGATCTGCAACCCAGGTATGTGCCCTTGATGGGGAATCGAACCCATGAACCTTCGGGGACCCCGGGCCGACGCTCTAACCGCTGAGCAACACTGGTCAAGGCATTAGCTACATTTCCTACATTTTCTTGCTGGCCACGAGGGCTGCAGAGAAGAGATGCCACCTGCCCAAAGACAGGCAGCTGGCAAACAGCCTCAGCGGCATTTTGCACCCCCAGTTCGCCGTCTCTCATCCCGGCTGGCACACAGTAACAGATGGAGGGGAAGCGACGACTGCAATGTTGTCTACGCCCGCCACCCCCTGCTCACGAATCCTTGTGAAAAATAAAGGGACACGATTGTCCTCCGCCCCCCAACCCCCCGCCTGCACACACCGTTGACAATCTCAAAAAAAAAAGTTGACCTGTCGTGTGTTTTGTTTTTTTTTTTTCAGCAGGAAACAGCGTGGAGCGTTCCAAAGAGGAAGGGAAAGGGGAACATTGCTTAAATGGCACTGAAGGGGGTGACCATGTGGTTGTCTGAAAAAAAAAACAACTTGGGGGGCCTAGTGGGGGTGGCTCAGTGGTTGAGCATCAACCTAGGATTCAGGAGATCGGGGTTCGATTCCCGGTCGGGGCACATGCCCGGGTTGCGGGCTCGATCCCCCGCCGGGGGCGTGCAGGAGGCAGCCGATCCATGACTCTCATCATTGATATTTCCATCTGTCTGCATCTCCCTTCCTCTCTCTGAAATCAATAAAAACATATTAAAAAAAAACAAAACAAAACCCAAAAACTTGGGGAAAATAACAGAGAAATCCCCAGCATGCGGCTCCCAATGAGACAGAAAGCAGTGTACTGAGAATTCTGAACCCTTCCAGAAAGGACACTGTGGTTAGAAGCTTCCCGTGAGCTCGGGGAGGGGCGGGCGGAACCGAAACCTCGCTCCGTGACACGCGGTGCTTCCGCCCTTCCCGTCTGGTGACAAAGGTGGTCGCCCTGGTGGTCCTCGGCCGTGGAGGGACACCTCCAGGAAGCAGGTCTGAGACCCTCCCCTATCATGGTGTCCCCATGGGCGACCCACGTCGGGCAATGGTGGGTCGTCCCCGAACACAGGGCAAGGGGTGACCTCCCCTGGGCATTCCAGGATGTGACAAGGTCATCAAAATCTATCGCTAGGGCAGGACTTCAAGAGAAGAAAGGCAAGAAAGCACGTGAGGACCAATCCTAGTGTTGTGGCCTGAATGTGTGACCCCCCAAAATTGGTATGTTGAAGCCCTACCCCCCGCAATGGATTGGCATCTTTGGAAGGGAATTAGGATTCAATGGGGTCATAAGGGTGGAACCCCCATGTTAAGACTGATGCCTTTATAAGAGATACACAAAAAAACTGGGTTCCCCTCTCTGCCTTCCACCCCGTGAGGCCACAGCCACGTGAGACCAAAGCCATCTGCAAGGCGGAGGAGACCTCTCGCCAGGTCCCGACCATGCTGGCACCACAAAGCCAGACTTGCAGCCTCTAGAACTGTAAACAATAAATCTGTGTTGTCTATAAGCCACTCGATTTAGGGTATTTTTGTTACAGAAGCCTCAGTGGACCATAAGGCCAAGGTAGGGACGGACGGAAGGTGGTGGTCTTGGACCCAGCCACCTGGGAAGCGGGTTCTCACCCTGGGTTTACAAAGCGGGGCGAGAGGAGCTGGACACGGTGTGGAGGCCTGTCCTCACTGCAGGAGTGGACGCAGGGGAAACGCGAGGTCTTGGCTCTGCTCCATCCGGCCCTGGAGAAGGCCTTTGTCATGCAATGAGTTGCAGAGGCCTCCTCAGAAGTGGGCGCCTGTGCTCCAGCTTTAGCCAGGCCCACAGTCCTGGAGACCAGACGGCCGAGATCCAGGGGTCCCAGGGCTGTGTTCCTGTCGGAGGCTCCAGGGGAGGGTCCTTCCTACCTCTTCCAGCTCCTGGGGCTCCCGGTGTCCTGGGCTGGTGGCCGCCTCCCTCCCGTCTCTGCCTCTGTGTCTCTGGGTGTAGGGCCCCCCTGACCCAGGACGACCTCATCTCAGATCCTTCACGAATCCCATCTGCAGAGACCCTTCTGAGGTTCTGGGGGAGCATGAATTTTTTTTGGGGGGGGGGTGGTTCTGTTCAACCAGGGACAGCAGGCGTTCTGTGCACGTGTCTGCCGCCCGAGTGCCCATCGTTGTCGCCCTCACTCTGACTGTTCGCTTCTGCTCTTGGTTTGCCTCACCGGGCCTTTCCCGCCTCGTATTTTCTTTCCACGGCCCCCCTTTTTTTCACCTTTCCTCTTGAGCAGGGAGCTGTTGGCTATGAATCTCCTCACCTTCTCCCGGCACTGTCCCCTGAACCCCTTAGAGATGGGAGAGGTGAGATAGGAGACGTGCCTGGGAAATATAGAGGAACCCAGAACCGGGATGTCCTTGGAGACAGAAAGCAGGCTAGTGGTTGTCACGGGTTCGGGAGAGAGATGGGGAATGAAATGACTGCTCACAGGGACCGGTCTACCCTGGGGTGATAAATATGTTCTTGAGCCCGGCCGGCGTGGCTCAGTGGTTGAGCATTGACCTAGGAACCAGGAGGTCATGGTTCAATTCTAGGGCAGGGCACATGTCCGGGGTTTTGGGCTCAATCCCCAGCACGGGCCATGAAGGAGGCAGCTGATCGATGCCTCTCTCTCATCATTGATGTTTCTATCTCTCTCTCTCTGAAATCAATAAAAACAAATTTAGCCCAGCCGGGCGTGGCTCATTGGTTGAGCGTCGACCTGGGATCCAGGCGATCAGGGTTCGATTCCCGGTCAGGGCACATGCCCGGGTTGCAGGCTCGATCAATGCCTCTTTCATCATTGATGTTTCTGTCTCTCTCTCTCTCCCTCTCCCTTCCTCTCTCTGAAATCAATAAAGATATATTTTAAAAAATTAAATTAAAAAAAAACACCATATTTAATAAAAAATAAAAAATGAAGTTATTTTCCTGAGCTGGAAGCTTCGTATGCTGAGCATTCATGCCGGGCCCTGCCTGGGTTCTAACCATAGGTGGAGAGCCCGACCTAGCCCCTGCCTTTTGCCGACTGCACCTTATGAGATGAGCTAAGATTGGGGAGATGTTGGCTCGGAGACAGGATGGTAATGGACTGGAAAGGCTTGTGATTTTTTTTTTTAAGCTTTGTCTCTTAAATTAATCATGCCCAGATTCATCTCTCACCAATATTCAAGAAACGAGCGGAGGTAAAAGGCTGCAGAAAACCTCCCTGAAGCTTCCAGGGGGTGGAGACACACACAAGTCCGGGACCTTGTCCCCTGCTTGTCCAATATCGGAAACATGGACCACTGGGCTCTCCTTTCAGGCCCTTGACGCCCCCGGGAAGTTATCCCAGATGAGCAAGCGCCTCCGGACACCCCAAGGTTGCAGTTCGGCCCCCAGACAGGGCACATACAGGAATCAACAATGAATGCGCCAATAAGTGGAACAACAAATCGATGTTTCTCTCTCTCTCTCCTCCCCCCACCACCACCCGAGTTTCTTCCCCTCTCTCTTTGAAATTCAATACATAAATTATAAATAAAAACAAAAATATATCGTGTTCGTTAAGAGCGGCAAAGACGACTGGACGCAAGAGCTCATTTCCCAGCCCAGCCCGGACCGGTCGGTCCCCAGAGGCGGCGACAGTCTTACTCTAAGGACAAGATGAGTCACTGGGCCCCTGTGCCCACTTGGCAGCGCCCACGGGGAGCCAGACGAGGTCAGGTCTGTGGCCCACCCACCTGCCCCGCACGGGCTCGCTGCCCTGGCTCCCAGCCCCGGCACCTTTCACAACAGACCCAGGCGCGTGCCCAAGAGGAATACAATGGCGGGGAGGTGTGTGCCAAGGGACGGCGGGTCCTCCCACAACTTTCCATTGTTTGCTTGGTTTCCACCTTCTGTGTAGCTGCACTGGCCTGGGTTTCTCTCCCTTTCTGGTGCCACGGAAAACACGGCCGGGTTTTGAATTAGCCCAGCAGAGCTTCAGAGAGAGAGACACACAGAGAAAGAGAGACAGAGAGAGACGAGGGAGGGAGGGAGGGAGGGAGGGAGGGAGGGAGGGAGGGAGGGAGGGAGGAAAAGTGAGACAGCGTAGAGGGAAAGATGGGGGGAGAGGGAGGGAGATAGACGGACACATGATATAGTTACATGGATGGATGGATAGACGTATAGATATAGTTAGATGGATGAAAAATGGATGGATGGATGGATGGATGGATGGATGGATGGATGGATGGATGGATGGATGGATGGACAGATAATACATATATTGAGATGGATGAAAAATGGATGGATGGATGGATGGATGGATGGATGGATGGATGGATGAATAGATATAGTTGGATGGATGAAAAATGGATGGACAGATGGGTGTATGGGTGGTGGATGGGTGGATGGTGGATGCCTAATAGATATAGTTGGATGGATGGATGGGTGGATGGATGGATGGATGGATGGACAGATAATACATATATTCAGATGGATGATAAATGGATGGATGGATGGGTGGATGGATGGTGGATGCGTAATAGATATAGTTGGATGGATGGATGGGTGGATGGATGGATGGACAGATAATACATATATTCAGATGGATGATAAATGGATGGATGGATGGGTGGATGGATGGTGGATGCGTAATAGATATAGTTGGATGGATGGATGGGTGGATGGATGGATGGACAGATAATATAGTTAGATGGATGAAAAATGGATGGATGGACAAATAATACATATATTTAGATGGGTGAAAAATGGATGGATGGATGGATGGATGGATGGATGGACGGACGGACAAATAATACATATATTTAGGTGGATGATAAATGGATGGATGGATGGACAGATAATATAGTTAGATGGATGAAAAATGGATGGATAATGGATGGCTAGATGGACAAATAATACATATATTTAGATGGATGGACGGATGGATGGATGGTGGATGGGTAATAGATATAGTTGGATGGATGGATGGATGGATGGATGGATGGATGGATGGATGGATGGATGGAGGATGGGTAATAGATATAATTGGATGGATGAAAAATGGATAGATGGATGGATGGACAGAAATAGATACAGTTAAATGGATGAAAAATGGATGGGTGGATGGGTGGTGGGACAGATAGATACATAGATACAAACAGGTCAATAGATAGATTTGAAGACAGGGATGGAGAGGGCGATCCAACAGGAGAGGGAGGATTCCTCCCACACCTTCCTTCCCAAATCAGGATTCCCGGCGACCCCTCCCTCACACCCAATACACACGGGCGAGAAGCCCACTGAAGGACAAGAGAGGTCTCCCTCTCCACGGGTGGGTCCCTTTTGTCATTACCGAGCCCTAAGCCGTGACCTCACGACCTTGAGCCCCCTGTTTCCCCGTCTCTCCTCCTTTCCAAAAAAAACATGTTGCCGGACAAGAAAGCACCTACACAGCCCTGCCCCAGGGTCACTCAGCGTGTCCCCCACCGGGCTCATCTTCCCGGCAAACGACGCCTTGGCACAGCCCCTTAGCGACAGTCGCCAAGCAGCCACCGGCCGGCGGGTGCGCGCAGCTCGAATTCAGAGCCTGGGCGCGGTCGGGAAGTTGGGACGCGCTCAGGGCGACCCCACGAGCGAGCGCGCGCGCGTTTGGGGATCCGCGCGCCCGGGGAACGGAAATCTTCCATTTCCAGCTGTCCCGTCGGGGGGCGGGGGGGGGGCAACTTTAAATGTAGGGGACAAAAGGAAGTAAGCGTGACAAAATAAGGCCAAGTGTCGCATGCACGGGATGGGGAAAAAAAAAAAAAATAAGCACGCGCGGGTCCAGGAAACGTCTCACCCCCCAGGGCCCCCCACCCCACAGCGCCCCGGTACACCTGTCCCCCAAGCTGCAGCTCGGGCTCAGCGCCACGAGGGTGCCTCCTGCCGCTGGGCAGAGGGCAGGTTGGCCACGCTCAGGTCTGCAGGTGCCCTGAGAGTCGCCGCCTGCGTCCCCAGGGGCGTCCCTGCCTGGGAAGGCGCGCGGGGTCCCCAAGGTGCCGTGACCTCCAGGAACTTCTGCGCCGTCTAGGGGCCGAGACACTGGGGTAGTTTCGTGGGGTGAGGGTCTAAAGAAGGCGGCCTTGGGGGCGCGAGGCGGGGAGCCCGCAGGGAGGGGAGGGGGGCTCGCTCCAACGTGGGGCGTCGCTGGGACGCAGCGCGCAGGGGCACCCCGGCGCCGGGAGCCGGAGCAGGCGGGGCCGGGCAGATCCGTGCCCGGGAGGCGGCGGGGCGAGGAAACACCGGGCCCTTTGTCTGACGCCGGCGTCCCGGGAGGCACGGGGCGCCCCTGGGCCGGGTCCCCGCGCCGCGCACTCACCCACGGTGGCCAGCGTGTCGAAGTCCTGCAGGCGGTAGGCGGGCGACTCGGGCGAGGGTGCGTCGGAGCCCGGCAAGGGCGCGGGCGCCCCGTCGGAGGTCTCCCCTGGGCTCTCCGGAGGGTCTGGGTCCGCCGTGGCCGCCTTGGCCAAGCCGGGCGCCTCCATGGGGGCGCGCTCCAGGCCGGAGGGCGACGGGGGCCGGGCTTCCCGGGACGCAGCCTCGGAGGGCGGCGCGGCGGCGGCGGCATCAGCGGCTCCCACCCATGCGCGCCCCCCGCGTCCCGGCGCAGCTGGCGGAGCGGCGGGGACAATGGCGGGGCGCGGGGCGGCGTTCACTGCAGGAGCAGCAGCAGCAGCTGGTGGGAGTAGCCGGCGGCCTCGGGGGGCGGGCGGGGCGGCGGAGGGGGTCGGGGCGCAACCTCGGCGGGGGGCGCGGCCCGGGTGGGCGGGGGCGAGGCGGGGTCCGGGCCGCGCGCGCCGGGCGCCCTGTTCATTCCCTCGCGTCCCGAGGCCGCCGCGTCCGCCGCGGGCACCGGAGCCGAGCGCCGGGTAATGGGGAACCGGGCGGAAGGAGCCGGGGCGGGGCCGCGCGCTCTCCCCGCCCGTCCGGACCCGGCCCGCGGGGCGGGGACTGTGGCTGGAGCGCGCGCGCTCCGCCCTCGCCGAGTGCCCGCCCTGGAACCACGAGGCCGGGGCGTGGCGGCGGCTCGGGCGGCCCCGGGGTGGCCGGCTTCGGGGAGGCGCCCACACCCCCCTCTGCCTCCCGGGGCTCCCCAAGGCGCGGTCCCTGCTGAGCTCCCCCGGGGAACGCGCAGGCTGGCCACGGGGATCGCCCAGAAAGTTGGAGGCGGGACCGGCTGGGGCGCGGAGGGCGTGGTTCCAAGCAAAGTAAAGTTAAAAAAAAAAAAAAAAAAAAAGAAATGAAACTGAGTTTGGAGTTAGAGGCGCACGCGGCGCTCGGTGGGCTGCGCGGGGCGCACGGGCCCCCGCGGCGGTGCCAAAGGCGCAGAGCGCGCGGGACCTGCCCGGACGCCTGTGCGCAGCTTCTCTGAATCCATAACTATTCCAGAAGAACTCTATTTTAAACAGTTAAAAAATTTAAAAAAAAAAAAGATTTTTAGAGACAGGACAGCAAAGGTGGTGCGTGCGACTTAATGGGCCCCTGCACCCCTCTCCCCCCGACACCAGGAACAGGGTAGGAGCCCAGACGCATGTAAATTTCAGACACACAGCAATATATATATATATATTTTATTTTATTTTATTTTATTTTATTTTATTTTATTTTATTTTATTTTACCTTATTTTTTTATATTTTATATTTTATTTTATATTTTATTTTATATTTTATTTTTTATTTTATTTTTTATTTTATTTTATATTTTATTTTTTATTTTATTTTATATTTTATTTTTTATTTTATTTTATATTTTATTTTATATTTTATTTTATATTTTATTTTTTATTTTATTTTATATTTTATCTTATATTTTATTTTATATTTTATTTTTTATTTTATTTTATATTTTATTTTATTTTTTATTTTATCTTATATTTTATTTTATTTTTTATTTTATCTTATATTTTATTTTATATTTATTTTATATTTTATTTTATTTTTTATTTTATTTTATTATTTTATTTTATTTTATTTTAATTTTATATCTTTTATTATTTTATTTTTTATTATTTTATTTTATTTTAATTATTTTATTTTATTTTATTATTTTCTTTTTTCTCCTAGTGTGTGTCCCAGGACATACTTACGGATTCAGATGCAGCACTAGTGCGTAACTGGGTATCCAGTGCTTTCAAAGGCCGTTCTTTCCTCGGGGGCATGCGGTTAAAACGCACAAGGCCCCGGCCTGGAGAAGGGGCCTAGCGCGCCCTGGAAGCGAAGGTCCTAACCAGGCCCCGCGCTGTCCCGGCTGCGGGTCTGCCGACCGCACTTTTACGCAGCAACCGCGCACCCAGCCTGATACCTTGTTAGCTGGGGTCTCAGCGATTCTGCCCTTGGAGCGAGTTTCCTACCCCTGGGTCCTCTCCAGTTTCTTGGAAAGTCGAGGCCGCGAATCAGTGAGAACTTCGGAAGGGAAGCGTTTTTGGTTTTGTTTTTTTTTTTTTTTTTTGGTGTGTGTTTTTTTTTGCAAACACCAGGGGAGAGGGCGACAGGAAACCCGAGCCCGTCTCTGGGTGTGGTTTTTTTCTGGCCCTGGCTGCCGGCCTCGCCCCACCCTCACCCCCCTCCCCTTCATGGGCACTTTGTGGGTGGCATTTTCCACGGGGCGTGACGCTTGCTCTCCACTCGGTTTCGAAATCTTGAGCTGGAATGTGAAAAATGCGCGCTGGTGCCCCGTGCGCTTGGATAGAACAAAGAGGCCTCCGTGCGCTCGGGCCAACAAGCCCTGGCTGCGCCCAAGGGCTTGGGGTCGCCAGGACTGTCCATGCGGGGCGAGTGCGCGTATCCATGCGGGGCGAGCGCGCATCTCCCTTTGGAGCGCGCGCCCTCTCCACGTGGACTGGACCCTTGTGACTTGTGGCGCTGGTGGCCTGGTGAGGGTCAGGGCTCCCAAGCTAGGGTTTCCCAGTGACTTCAGGACTTGCCCTTCTCATTGCGCCCAGACAGGACATTTCAGGATGAAATTCTGGGCTGCAGAGGGGCTCTGATCTCCCCCCACCAACACCACCCCTGGGAGCCTGACCACCTAACCATTCCTCTCCCTATAAAGGCCCCTCGGGCAGGTTTCGCAACACCTGGCTGTGCAAGGCCCCTTTCATCTGCAGAGACTAAAAAGGCTTCAGGCCACAGCAATAGCCCTTGAAAGCCAAGAAAGAAAAAAATTTTTAAAAAATCCTGAGGCCATTCCTGAGCTGGCTACTAGGCATTTATGTCTTGGGGAGGGGGGCAAGGAGATACCAAAGTCGGTGACCCTCAAGAATGGGCGCCTGCCTCAACCAGAATGAACCCTAAATGCAGCTTAGAGGGGCGAGTTGCCGAATTCAAGTGGAATAAAAGTTGCATTTGATGAGGGCAGCTGGACACTACTTGGGGGATACACTAGATGTGTATCTATTTATATATATTTCTGTGTGTATATATATATATGTGTGTGTGTACAGAAGTGTAGAAATATATGCATACACACGGTGTCCCCCCAAAATGTACACACACTTTAACAGCTGATGGCTCCATGTTGAAAACGAAATGTATTTTAATACATTTATAATTATTCAAAGGGTGTGTCTACATTTTGGGGGGACACCCGATACGTATTGCGCTCTCCTGTGCTTTGGAAGACGTCTTCCCAGGACTCTACGGACGGCCTCCGGGACCGGGAGGCCATAAATTCCTGTTGTTGAAGTCGCCCCGTCTCCGACGTTCTGGTAGGGTGCCCCAGGCCGATCCGTGTACCCGGGATTCAAGGCAGATTTTCTTACTGAGAAATAACAGGCCTGTGTTCAACCTCCAAAATTAGGGAAATATATGCGTTTATGCTGATGTGTGAGGGTGTCTCCGAACTCTTCGTAAATGCTAAAAACAGCATCGCCCGTGGCTAAATTTTAAGCAATAGAGCCAGCACCGGGGATGCAGATTTTACAACACATTCTGACCTTCATTATAGGAATAGATGATCCCCTCCCGCACCCCTGAAAAACACGGTGGGACCATGTGAAAAAAGGTGGTGCCTAGTTGATGCGACTTTTAAAATTTTAATTTAATTAATTTGTTTTCACCCGAGGATATTTCTTCCATTGATTTTTAGAGAAAGCGGAAGGGCAGGAGGGAAGGGGAGACAGAGAGAGAGAGAAACATCGATGTGACGGAGACGCCTCGAGGGGTTGCCTCCCGCATGCGCTTCGACCAAGGCCAGGGATCGAGCCTGTAACCCAGGCACCTGCCCTTGACCGGGAATCGAACCCGAGACCCTTCCTTGCTGTCGTTGAGGCCCTAACCGCCGAGCCACGCCGGCCAGGGTGAATTTATGAGACTCCTTATGGTCATTTTTCTTCCCCGACGTCGTAGGAGCAGGTTTGCTTGCAACGGGGGAGCAGAATTTAGAAGAAAGATAAATGCTTTCGCCGGAGATGCCAGTTCAGAGATTCGGAATCGGGATTTCCGAAGATGATGGATGGGCGTCGAGTTATCTGAGGTCCTGGAGTTATCTTCCTTCCCCGGGACAGAAGTAAGAAAACACTGAGTCTTATCGGCAAGCCGGCGGCTGCAGTGAATCATCAGAACTTTTATCTGTGCGAGGCCAGCAAGGAGGGGCCCTTGGAAAGGGCTGAAGGACACGGGGAGCTGGGAACAGGGGCCCTGACCTTGCCGAGGGACATTTGCTACTGGGGTTCTCCCTGCACCCGTGATTCACGGGGGTCGGCGTGAGGTTAGGATCAGTGGGAGAACCAGCGGGAGAGGCAGGATTCGGAGGTTCTGAGACGCAGGCCTCCCGAGGAGGCCAGAACTGGCTTTTCTCAAGATAAAGGCGGGATCTGAAGCGTAGTTGGGCCCCCCGGCTGGCGTGGCTCAGTGGGTGGAGGGCCGTCCACGCGCTGGTTCCATCCCCGGGCTGGGCACATGCCCGGGTTGCAGGTTCGATCCCCAGTAAGGGGTGTGTGTGTGTGCAGGAGGCAGCCGATCGATGACTCTCTCCCTCTCAAATCAATAAAAACAAACAAAAAAACATAGTTTGGCTTTGGAGTGGAAACGCAGAAATGGGTTGATCGCCTGGAGTCCGGGATTCACTCGCCCCATGAACTCGGTGGGGAGGGCACGGCTCACCCCATAAATGTCATCCAGGCGGCGGCTCGGTGATTCGCTTGATTTTTTTTTTTTTTAAAGCAGCGTATTCGTTTTTTACACCTTTGGCCGAAGTAATTCTTCATGTGTCAAAACGCACGTGTAAAAAATAAAACCACGGGGTAGTAAATGGCAATAGGGGCTTTTAAGATATAAGTTATGATAATAACTATATTTATAGTATACAGCATGTATTATATGTACTTTATAGAGTGTAAGTTATAATTTATACAGACTATATAATTTATATTACATATAATTTATATATAAAATATATTCTTTATCTTACATAATATTCATGTATAAAATAGATCATTTATATTGTATAATTTACATATAAAATAGATCATTTATATTGTATAATTTACATATAAAGTAGATCATTTATATTGTATAATTTACATATAAAATAATCATTTATATTGTATTACTTATGTATAAAATATATTTATATTATATAAATTACGTATAAAATATATCATTTGTGTTACATAAATTTACATATAAAAGATATCACTTATATTGTATAATTCACATGCAAAATATATCATTTACATTATATTACTTATGTATAAAATATATCATTTATATTTTAATTTACACATAAAAAATGTATATATATAATTCTGGAACATGGACGCTTTTCCAAGAACCCGTAAAGAAAAGATGTATTTCTGCTTATATCACATAGAGAAAAATATACGCTTTTTTATGGACGTATATATCCATGCGTATATATACAAAAATGCACGTTATAGCAAATATTACGATATAATACAATGTAGACATACACAGATACAGTGCAGAAATAAAAACCTCTCCATACATGCCACCTAAATACATATGAGCCCACGTGAATACGTAATTACACGTATCGATGCTTGTGTTTTGAAACAACCCGTTGGAATATATAATTATTCAAAGTGTTTGCAGGCGGAGCCTACGTATCCAGAATAGCTCTGCGGGGCCAGAGGAAACCCTTTCTCCCTGTGGCGTGGTGCTCGGTGCTGCGCTTTCACGGCCTGCAACCCCCCCCCAGCCTGTGAAAATTAAAAAAAAATAAAAATAAAAATTCGAACCTATGCAAGAGCTGAGCAGTTATCTCGGAAAGGGCCCGGATTCCCCGTTCCGCCTCCTGTCTTCCTAGCTTCACGTGCCGAGGGTGGACTTCTCTGCGCCGAGGCCGGCCTCCTGTTTCGACGGCTCAGGTCCCGTCCGCGGGTGAAAACCTAGATAGACGTGGCCAAATTGAAAGCTGGACCGGGATGAGTTGGAGACTGGGCCCAACCTGGCCGGTTGTGCTCAGCGGTTGGACCACCGGACCCATGGACTGCAGGGTCCCGGATTCGATTCCTGCCAAGGTCATATATCTGCGTTGCAGGCTGCATCCCCCCCGGCCCCGGTCAGGGCGTGTGCAGGAGGCAACCCACCCATGTGTCTCTCTCGCTCTCTCTCCCTTCCACTCTGTCTGAAAAGCAACGGGGAAAAAATATCCTTCGGTGAGTATTAAAAAAATATATTTATATTTTTTTAAGCCGCCCCCCCAGTATGGGGTAGTTTGTGAGGACGGCCCCAGGCGACTGAGCCACCAGGGACCACGTAAGGTCCATCTCTGATTCGACGGGAAGGAATTAGGGAGCGTCAGCGCTTAATGCAGGCGTGTCCAGGCCAGGACGTGCCGGTTAGAGGTGGTCAGCCCCTTTCCGAAAAATGCCATCCGATGCTTTTTGGCTCCAGACGCTTTTTTGCTCCTGGCCGCAAAAGACGCATTTTGAGTCTGAAGTGCTTTCGGTCCCTCGTCGCCGGCTACTGAAGGAGGCAAGAGCGTCGAATGATGCGGGTTTCATAGCCTCCCCAACGCCCAGCCGCACCCCTCACACTTCCTGCCTCCGGCGCCCCCAAAACGCCATCGGACTGTTTCACAAAATCTCCTGTGGACACCGTGCCTGCTTTGCGGTTTAGGGGTTCTGGGGAGATTCTTTGTTTTTAATGCATTAAAAAAAAAACAAAACAGACACACAAACACTGTAAGAGAAAACACATCATTTATCGGGAAAATGTGTTAAAAAAAAAATCGTGCAGCTCTGGCCGGGTAGCTCAGTTGGGTGGGAGCGTCTTCCCCAGTCTACCAAGGCTGTGGGTTGGATCCGTGGTCAGGGCCCGGGGTGGGAGCCGGCAACCACCGGAGGTGCACGCCCTTGATGGGGAGTCGAACCCGAGGCTTTCAGTTCCAGGGCCAACGCCCTAACCACTGAGCCACATCAGCGAGGGCCCAATCATTTCTTAAGTATCATCTTTTATTTTATTTTATTTTATTTTATTTTATTTTATTTTATTTATTTTATTTTATTTTATTTATTTTATTTTATTTTATTTTATATTTTATTTTATTTTATTATTTGATTTTATTTTATTCTTTTCTTATTTTATTTTATTTTATTCTTTTCTTTTATTATTTTCTATTATTTTATTATTTTCTTTTATTCTATTATTTTATTTTATTATTTTAATTTAATTTAATTTTTAATTTTTTTCATAGAGAAATACACTAAGTACGAAAAAACAAAAACCAATATAGTCGCAAACTGGAACGTATTTCCCAAGATAGACGTTGGATATCTTGACTGGGCACAAATTCAGCAGAAATCTCCGTGGTACGTGCTTAAGAACGAAAAGGCTGGTGCTTCCACGTGCTCCGTGTAAGAGGCGTTTGGGGATCCCAACGTGGTCCTGGTCCTCAGGCGAGGGATAGAACAAGCAGTGCAGACGTGCTCGTGTGCATAACCCAGGCACACGGACAAAAAAGCATGGGGAGGACCTGGGGTGGGGCAGGAGCGCGGTGGAGGGGGGCCCAGTGCAGGGAAAATGAGGGGAGGCAGCTGTAATACCTTCAACAATAAAGATAAATTTTAAAAAAATAATAATCATTGATTTTAGAGAGAGAGGGAGAGACAGAGAGAAACATCAATTGCCCGATGTATTGATACCTACACTGGAGGCTTCTCCTATATCCCTTGAGCGGTACTCGAACCCACAACCTTGGTGCAGCCTTGGTGTATTTTTTTTTTAAATATATCTTTATTGATTTCAGAGAGAGGAAAGGAGAGGGAGAGAGAGAGATAGAAAGATCCATGATGAGAGAGTCATTGATCGAGCCCGCAACCCAGGCCGGTGCCCTGACCGGGAATCGAACCCCGATCGCCTCAATCGCAGGTCGAGGCTCAACCGCTGAGCCACACCCAGCCGGGCCCCTTGGTGTATCAAGATGATGCTCTAACCGATGGAAATGCCCAGCCAATCGTTGATTTTAGACAGAGAGGGAGAGACAGAGAGAAACATCAATTGTCCGATGTATTGATACCTACACTGGAGGCTTCTCCTATGTCCCCTGAGCGGGACTCGAACCCACAACCTTGGTGCAGCCTTGGTGTATTAAGATGATGCTCTAACTGAGGGAACTACCCAGCCCGGGTGACCGTGTGCCTGCTTGAGTGTCTTCGAGGCCTATTCTGGCATTTATCTCAAAGGGGTGTCCACCTCTGATGCACGAGGACAATGGATAGGAGAAGGGTCGGCTGAAAGGCCCATAAATAACCTTTCACTGAAGAAGTTACCTGCCTGGGGCGTGACTCCCCACCGCGACCCACCCAGCTAGGGAAGCAGGACCAGGACACCCCGAGCGGGTTCCTTTCTGGGACACCCTTTCCCGCCCGCCCCCCCAGTGGGTGCGAGGGACACGGCCCGGTGCTGCTGGTTCACGTTTTCATTTCTCTTGGGTTTATCCTACCGAGGGCCGGAGAGGCTGGATCCTACGGGTCTGGATAGAAACAGAGCCTTTTGTTTTTTAGGGTGTCTCCAGATGGGGGGGTGTGCTCCTTGCAGAACTGGAACAGGGACAGGTTGACACCGGATGCGGGTCAACTACCTCTTGCTGCTGACGGGCGACTGACATCTCGGGGCCCTGGCCTTTCTTGGGTATAAGACGAATTCCCCTGGTCTTGGAGACGGGGTGCTCCTGGGGGATTTTTTTTTTTTCTTTTAAATCTGTTTTTATTGATTTTAGAAAGAGAGGAAGAGACAGGGAGAGAGAGAGGCAGAAACATTGACCGTGAGAGAGTCGTTGACCGGCCGGGGAGGTGTAACGTTTAATTCTCACGCTTCCCGCCTTCGGGGTGACTTCGGAGGACGCATCCCCAGCTTACGTTGGTGTCCTGCCTCTAAGGAACGTGAGGGGCCTGGTAAGCGGCGGCTCTGGGCTCTGCTTTTTTTTTTTTTTTTATGTTGTGCTGGGAACAAAAGACCAGATTATCTCCGGGGTGGGGCCCAGGGGAAGGCGGGGAGGCCTCTGTTGAGCCAGCGAACGCAGGAGAGTGAGCTCACCCCGGAGGGTTTCAGCAGCTCAGTGTTTCCACGTCTTCAGCGCTTCCAGCCGGCACCTGGGAGGTTGTTAAAAAATAGCCACACCTGGGGAGGTTGGGATCCCACAGACGCGCGGTGGGGCCCAGGATGCCGCGTTTAATGAGCTCCCCCGGGGGCGACTCGAACCGGCAGAGGGGCGCTCAGTAAATGAAGCCGTCTCTGCAGTCGCTTTGGGGTCAGGGGTGGGGTGTTTCGCCCTGAAGGGGTTTCCAGGAGGCGGTGGGTTGATGGGGCCGTGATGAGACAGACAGTGAGCCGGGACAGGTGGAAAAGGGAAACTGAGGCAGGCAGGGAAACGGCCAAGCAGTTTCCAGCCACCTGGTAAACATCGGCCTTTCCGAGTCCGTGCAAATGCCTTTCCTAAGCTTTAAAGTCTTAAAATATAATCTGTCATCTTGGTTTCAGAGCAACAACCGGGCATTAGACAGGTGAGATGGGCATAGAAAATTCAACGACCCAACGCTTTTTTTTTTTTTTTAAACATATCTTTATTGATTTCAGAGAGAGGAAAGGAGACGGAGAGATAGAAACATCAACAATGAGAGAGTCATTGATCGAGCCCCCAACCCGGGCATGTGGCCTGACCGGGAATCAAACCCTGATCGCCTGGATCCCAAGTCGACGCTCAACCTCTGAGCCACGCCTGGCCCGGCCAACACCTTTTTTTTTTTTTTTAAATCCTTACCTGAGGATATTTTTTCCATTGCTTTCCAGAGAGACACATCGATGGGTTGCCTCGCGCACACACACCGGGGAATCGAGCCTGCAGCCCAGGTATGTGCTGTTGGCCAGAATCGAACCCGAGACCCTTCAGTCCACAGGCCGGCCGGCCAGGGCTACCCAACACTTTTTAAATTTTTATTTTATTTCTTCCCGGTGACAGTGGACATTCAATATTATGTTAGTTTCAGGTGTAAGCATTGTGGTTAGACATGTATATAATTTACAGAGGGTTCCCCCCGATATTTCTAGCACCCACCTGGCGCCATCCATAGTTACCGCAATAGTATTGACTGTGTTCCCTGTGCCGTATTTTATGCCCCCGTGACTATCTTGTAACCAACAATCTCTACTTCTCAACCCTTTCACCTTTTTTCACCCAGCCCCACCTAACCCCTCTCCTCCGGCAACCATGAGCCTCGTCTCTGTGTCTATGAGTCTGCTTCTGTTTTGTTGGTTATTTTGTTCTTTAGATTCCACATAAAACTGAAATCATATGGCATCTGTCTTTCTCCGTCTGACCTGTTTCACTGAGCATAACACCCCCTGGCCCGCCCACGTTGTTGAAAATGGTAAGAGGCCGTTCTTTTTCACGGCTGCATAGTATTCCATTGTGTATACGTACCACAGGTTTTGCAAAAAAATGCGAAACAATAGTTGAGAAAGATAGACGCGCCCTTATGTTCATCGCAGCATCATTGACACGAACCAAGAAGTGAAAGCAGCCTGTGTCCATCAATAGACGACTGGATAACGAATGGCTTGTCCAGTCTTTCTTCAGTCCCCGAGGCATTAATTGTCTTAATTAATAATTAAGACAAAATATTTGGGCTCAAAATCTCCTGCACGATCCCTCCACACATTTATTTATGAAATAAATATTTCATATTTATATTAATGAAAGTCTATGAATAAACTAGACTTTGCATATTTTCTCCTGTTATTGATCATTGATTATTAGCGCAATTGGAAAGACATAAAAGTTGAGAGGACAATGACCTTCTGAGCTTACCCCCCCCCCCGCCCCAGCCGGCTGTCCTGATTTCTAGTTAAAGATTAAGAAAGAATGCACCCATGTCCGGAAACCCGGAAACCTACCTGTAAAACGGGTTTCAGGTAATATACCGGTTGAGATAAGGGAAGGTCGGAGCTTACTAAGCCCAAAATGCATAGATCTGCTTTTCTGCTCCAGAGATAGATAATATTGCTGACATTTCACCCTCAGACGGGTCACAGAGCTGTGGTCTGTTTGGAGACAGGAAGACATCCCCAGCTCAGTAACGAAGACCCCGGGCAGGATGACGCCAGGGGACAGATAAATCAGATTAAAGAAATCACGCAAGGCCCTATCCTAAGTGATCCACAGAGCCGATGACCTCGAACCCTTTACTGGTGAGTTTTTGCCTTAAAAGGGCCCATTTGAGGAACCTTCGTACCGTGTCCATGGTGGCTGCACCCGTCTGCACTCCCACCAGCAATGCACCAGGGTCCCCCTTTCTCCAATTCCAGCACTGGTCGTTTGTTGACTTGTTTTTTATTATTTTATTTTATTTTATTTTATTTTATTTTATTTTATTTTATTTTATTTTATTTTATTTTATTGTATTTTATTGTATTTTATTGTATTGTATTTTATTGTATTTTATTGTATTTTATTGTATTTTATTTTATTTTAATTTAATTTTATTTAATTTTATTATTATTTTATTTTATTTATTTATTTTTTTAAATATATCTTTATTGACTTCAGAGAGAGGAAAGGAGAGGGAGAGAGAGAAATAGAAACATCGATGATGAGAGAGCCATTGATCGAGCCCACAACCCAGGCATGTGCCCTGACAGGGAATCGAACCCTGATCGCCTGGATCCCAGGTCGACGCTCAACCGCTGAGCCACACCCGGCCGGGCTATTTTATTTTTTTAAATAATTTGATTTATTGATTTGAGAGGGAGAGAGGAAGGGAGGGAGAGCGAGAGAGAAACATCAATGGGGAGAGAGTCATTGATTGGCTGCCTCCTGCATGCCCCATACTGGGGATCGAGCCCACAACCCGGGCATGGGCCCCGACTGGAAATGGAACCTTGACCTGGTTCTCAAACTCGGTCCCTGGACCATGAGCTGACATGACCCCGGGGGCCACGACATCAGCCAGGGGCTGTGACATCACCCGGGGCCTAGTTCCAAAGGCCGGTTCTCAGGTTCGCCGCTGCGAGGCTGACCTGGAGTCTCTGCAGCGGGCGGTGTGGAGGGATCGTGCAGGAGATTCTGACCCCAGAGAGGCCTCCTCGAGATGGAAAGAAATGGAAAGGGGGGGGGTTCCTCCCAGACACTCCCAAGGTTTGCTGCCTGAGAACCTGGGAGGTGGGGGGCCTTCTCTGAGAGCAGCAACCTGGGGTTGGACGGATATGAAGGGAAAAGCCCCGGAGAGCCTGGGGACCCCCTGGGGAGGGTCCTTCCTGCCTCTCCCAGCTCCTGGGGCTCCAGGCGTCCCCGGGCTGGTGGCCGCCTCCCTCCCGTCTCCGCTTCCATCTCCCTGAGGCTTCTCCTCTGTGTCTGTGTCTCCCCTTCTGTCTCTTATAAGGACCCTGTCCTTGGACGTCGGGCCCCCCTGACCCAGGGCGACCGCATCTCAGGGCCTTCACGTCACCCCACCTGCAGAGACCGTGTTTCCAGATAAGGTCCAGTTTGAGGTTCTACGTGGTCAGGAATATGGGGGCCACCAAAGAACACCCCCCCCCCCACACACACGGGGCTGTCTTAGAATCCTGGCAACCACACCCGTCTTCATTGAATAATACCATTCACGGATACTTTCTTCAGCCTGAAACATGAAAATACCTATCGCGTGGCTGTTTTTTAACCTCAAAGGCAGCTGCTTGGTTTAGTAAACAGAAAATAAATTTAAAATCGTAAATTAAAAAAAAATAAACACAACGAATCCGGATGCCTTTTCCCACTTCTCTTCTGAATTTTATCTTTATTTCGACTGGGAGCTGGTGGAATCTCCTCCAGCCCAGCAGGTGGCTTCGGCCTGACGCAGGCCAATGAATTTTTTTTTTTTTTTTCAGTTAATCTCTGAAACACGGACGATTTGCTGATTTCTTTCTTTCAAGTGTATCTTTGTTGTTGAGAGTATTGCAGAAATTATTCGGTTAATCTCCCCCCACCCCCACCCCCTTCCCTCTGCTCCGAATCTATTTTATTTATCAGTTTATTTTGTTCATTAGATTCCACGTGTAGGTGAGACTATGGGATACTTGTCCTTCTCCGACGGGCTTCTTTCGCTTAGCGCAATACTCTCGAGGTCCCATTTGCTTATTTCTGACCAACAAATCCTTAAAACTACGCAAAACTCTCCTCCATCTGCCAGTTTTTACCCCATTCCACCTTTTTACCGCTCCTATGTTCTGTTATTTTTTTTCATTTATTTTATGGGCCTTTATTTTGATCTATTTTACGTTAGTTCGTTGATTTTGAAAGGACCCCCTTTGAAATGAACATCCAGAGACTTGGGGGTGCGGGAGGGGGTTTGTTTAGCTTCTCCGTTTGCCAGACCGTCAGCTCCGTTCTGCATCACGCGGCCCTGCCAAGGGATCCCTGTGGTTTTAATACTGATTTAACCGATTGCTGTAATTATGCCAACCGGCTCATTCCGTGCATAATAAAAGCACCATTACGAGCCTAATTGCTATATAATCAGAGGTTTGCCCTAGAAGGGAGCACATTCAATTCTTTGCAAGGAATGTGTGTGTTTTTTCTGTGAATTCGAAAAGCAATTACAGTGTTTGTAAAAAACAAACAAAAAATGGTGTTTTTTTCTTTGTTTTTAGTTTAGCTACTCTCTATATATAGAGAGTAGCTAAACTAATATATATAATATATATATATAAATATATATTTATATTATATATAAATATATATATTAGTTTATATATATATAAACTAATATATATAATAAATATATATATTATATATATAATGTAGTTGTTTTCAGTCTGAAACATTTTATTTATTTAAATATAGTTGGTATACAATATTATATTGGTTATATTAGTTACAGGTGTACAATATTATGTACAATTTATTTATTTCTGAATGCCAGATGTCTTGAATTTTATAACTAATATGTATTTTTAAAATTATGCTTTTGTTGATTTAAAATTTGTTTTAAAATTATGTCTTTATTGAGAGAGGAAGGGAGAGGGAGAGAGATAGAAACATCCATAGTGAGAGAGTCATTGATCGGCTGCCTCCTGCACGCTCCCGACTGCGGATCGAACCTGCAACCCTGGCATGTGCCCTGAGCAGGAATCGAACCGGCGACCTCCTGGTTCGTAGATCGATGCTCAACCGCTGAGCCACACCGGCCAGGCTGCCTACTCTTTATTAAATAAAACTTTCTTTTTTGGTGCAACTGTGCATTTAAATCTCCAACAAGACACTTGAACCGGGTTTCGTTTTCATCGCTTGGAAGACGCCTTAAATTCTGTGCGTTCCTCGGAAACCCGAGGAATCCGACGCCTTTCGCAGAAACGTTTCCAGGTGTCAAACAACGTACGCGATGGCACCTTGCCACGCGATGCTCAAAGTTTAGTAACGATCGGCGTATGAATTGTTGCAATAGCGCCAAACCAGGAGGTCTAACCTGGCCAGGCAAGTGGTTCCGGCGTTTGAAAAAAAATTTTAAAAAAAGATGATTGGCCTTGTTTGCTGCCTGAAATGACACCCAGTGGGGCAGATATTGGGTCCCAGCGTTTTCCAGAGGGCGATAGTCTAAATAAAGACGTAACTGCAAAAGTGACCATGTGAACCATGATAATTCAGCATTTCTGCATCAATATATTATTTTAATTTTATGTATTGCCCAGTGGGCTGTAGATCTTTATATTTTTAATTACCATTGACATTCGATATTCCATTAATTCCGGGTGCCCAGCATAGAGGTTGGACATTTATATACGTTACAAAGTGATTCCCGCCCCCCCTCCCCACACACCGGTCCCGTCGATCTAATACCCACCCGGCCCCGTACGTAGTTATTACAATATCATTATTGACTATATTCCCTGTGCCGTCCTTTACATCCCTGTGACTGTTTTTTATAACTGGCCATTTATGCTTTTTTTTTTTTAAGTTTTACGGACGTTTTCTCCGTCACGAGGAAGCAGGGAGACGGTGGAGAAAAATCAGAGCCGTTTTGAGGGTCGGACGCCCTGAGAAGGGGCCCGTCGGTGGTCCTTGATATTTGTCTCAACAACCCCCCGGGGGCGTTTCAACGTTAAAGTGAGGGAGCCCTGGTCGGCGTGGCTCAGTGGTTGGAGCATCCGCCCTCCCGCGGAAGGGGGGACGGTTTGATTACCAGGCAAAGGCGGGGTTGCAGGTTCGATCCCGGGCTCGGGTCAAGGTGCATACGGGAGGCAACCAATCCATGCGTCTCTCTCACATCGATGTTTCTCTCTCTCTCTCTCCTGACCTTTCGCCTTTCCTCACGTCCATTCTCTCTAAAAATTAATGGAAAAAAATATATATATCCTTGAGCGAGGAATTAAAAAAAAGGAAAAAAAGCAAGCAAGAAAGAAAAAAAGTGAACCCCTTTCTACCCACCGCCCCGCCATCTGGAGGTTTCCTTTCTGAAAATTTGCGAAAAAAAAAAACAAAAAAAACCCAGTACCCACTTCTGTTGGATGCTCTCGGGCCCTAATCAGAAGCGATCTCTGCTTGGGTTCTGCTTCTCGGAGCTCCGTTGGTCACCACATCCTGTTGACGGAGCTTCTGTCACCTCCTTCCCACGAGAGCCTCTCTCCCCTTATCGCTGCCATCTGTCGCCTACCCGGGGCCGCGCGGGGCTCCGGCCTGTCACAGCCTGCCTCGGGCTCTGTCTTTGGAGCGAGACGCGCCCTGAATTAATAGGAGGGGACGGAATCCCGCCTCTTAGGTGCTGGTGGCCTGGTCACGGATGACTCCCCCAGTCGATCTTCTCCTGTCTCTGTTGGGCACCCAGTTCTCTCTCTTTTTAAAAAATTTATCTTTAATGTTGAAAGTATTGCAGATGCCCCCCTTTTCCTTCCCATTGACCCCCCTGCACCCCACTCCTGCCCCCACCCCAGGCCTTCCCCACACTATTGCCTGTGTCCATGGGTCATGCACAGATGCATATAAATTCTTTGCTTAATCTCTCCCCAACCCCCCCGCCTTCCCTCTGAGGTCCCTCCGTCTGCTCCATGCTTCCGTGTCTCTGGATCTATTTTGTGCATCCGTTTATTTTGTTCATTAGGTTCCACTTATGAGGGAGATCCTGTGATGTTTGTCTTTCTCTGCCTGGCTTATTTCACTCAGCATAATACCCCTCCAAGTCCCACCCTACTGTCCCAAAGGGTAAGAGCTCCTTTTTCACAGCTGCATAGTATTCCACGGTGTAGATGTACCACCGCTTTTTTATCCGCTCGTCTACGGATGGGCACCTGGGCTGCTTCCAGATCTTAGCGATTGTCAATTGTGTGGCTATGAACATAGCGGGGGACCGGGGGG